>NC_058372.1:108312575-108615606 GCF_018350175.1 Felis catus | reverse complement strand
TTTTAATGTTTATTTTTGAGAGAGAGAGAGAGAGAGAAAGAGAGACAGAGCATGAGCAGGGGAGGGGAAGAGAGAAAGGGAGACACAGAATCTGAAGCAGACTCTAGGCCCTAAGCTGTCAGCATAGAGCCCAAAGTGGGGCTAGAACTCAGGAGCCATGAGATCATGACCTGAGCCGAAGTGAGATGCTTAGTGGACTGAGCCACCCAGACGCCCTCCCCCCTATCCCCACCCCGCCCCGCCCAAATATCTTTTAAAATCCGAGACTTCCCCCCCCCCCCCGCCCAAAAAAAAAATTGTTTTGGTGTACATTGTGCTATGCCACTTTGCATACTTTTGACCTAAAAATAAGTTACTAAACTGGATGGTAATTAAGTACAACTCAAGAGAACAATAGAAGTAGTCTAGGACCTATAGTAACTTTAGTTCCATTATTCTATAAGGAGAAGAAGTGTGATGTTGAGAATGAAAATAGCTTGTGTATTCTGGAGTGCATAAAATAGAGGGGAATGTTGAAATACCTGTCAACTTCTTTTAGTGAAACAGTAACAATAATGAAGCAGTGCATAGATATTTTACACCTTTCAGGAAAGATAAACAGAGCCACACACTATTCTTGAAAATGTGAATAGAAAGAGAAATTTAGTACAGGCCTTACATCTCTTCCTACTAAAAAACATTCTGTTCAGTAAAACTATTCAAGACTATGTCACCCATCATTATGGTGGTTCAAATTGATTTGAGATATAATAGTTGTAGCTCTGTGATTGAATATGCTCTTACATTAGGAATGATTTAGGAAAACTGCATTATCTCATAATCAATTAAAAGATATTTTAAAGCATGACAGTTCTTTAAGTGAGAGTCTATGTTATGAATGAGCATTATTTAATTCAGCCATATCAGCTAAAGACTTTTTTACCACAGGTGGGATGGGTTGGTGGAAGAGAAAGCTTTGTTAGTTTATTTTTTAACCTAATTCTTTTTTTGATACAATGATCTGGAATCCAATATACCTATCAGAATTACTTTCCAAATTTTATTGTTCAGATGTATTGAATTAAAATATATATGGGTGCATTTTGAGAAAGCCCTCAGTTGATATCCACTTGTGACTTGACCTAAAAAGGAAGATTATTGAGGTGCCTGGGTGGCTCAGTTAAAGGTCTGAATCTTGATTTCGGCTCAGGTCATGATCTTATGGTTAGTGAGATCAAGCCCTGTGTAGGAGTCTGGCTTGACAGCTCAGAGCCTGCTTGGGATTCTCTCACTCCCTTGCTCTCTCTGCCCCTTCCCTGTTCATGTGTGCATGCTCTCTCTCAAAATAAAATAAACTTAAAAAAATAAAAAGGAATATTATTAATTTCCTTACACAAACATAGTATATACATACAGTATGTCTGTATATATACACATATAGATACATACAGTATCTGTATATATTACCATATATCTATATCATCTCTCATAACCTCTCTAGAATATAAACTCTGTAAAGGAGAACACTTTCTTGTTGTATCCTCTGTGCCAGATCACAGTGCCTGGTTCCTAAGGAGCCTTTCAGAACATATCTGTCAAATGAATAATAATTTTCAAAGGCAGTTGGAGGAGGGGCAGTGTCAGTGATTGAGTAGTAAGATTACTTATGGTTAAGGAAACAGGTCATAAGCACCACCTTAGTAGATGGTATTGTGAGATTTCAAGCCCCAGGTATAAAGCAAGGGTTATTGATAAGGCTAAATATAAAGCTATTCTTATTGATGGTGGGGTGATGGTGGCAAGGGATGAAGGAATTATTAAGAAGTTGAGGTTTAATACTCCCTCAGTGATTCTTTTTTTTTCTAAAGCTAGTTTTATAGGGGCTTCCTTGTAGGTCCTGCTAGTTCGTCTGATCAGCTTTTTTTTTTCTACTTAATTTTGCAAAGTGATTGAGTCCTGAACTCATGCTGCAAATTTATCACAGTTAAGATTCTCCAGAATATTAAGAATTGTTTTGGTCATATATGAAATTATATATGAAAATGAATTGTTACTGTCTACTTTGTTTACTAATGTATTTTAAGCACTTAAAGGAGAGCCTGACAAATAACAGAGGCTAAATAAATATTTCATTTAAGGATTAAAATTATACATCATACATCTTTATGGAGATTTTAATTAGTCAGAGGTTGGTTCTTCAGTTTGTATTTTATAGACTATTGTGTAGACTTCTCAGGTCTCATTGGGCTCTTCTAACAACCGCAGGTAGATAAGGCAATTACTATCCTACCTATTGTACAGAAGAAATTAAAGCCTAGTAGGATCAAATTTCTCCCTTTATTTAACAAATTTATATGAGTTTAGGATTATAAAGACTTTAAGTATCAGCTGGTTTAAATCATCTGCATTCCACACATGTTGTTTATGTTTGAATTCTTTCAATGATAGAGAAGTTCCTGCCCCTTAAAGCACTTCCATCCATCCTCTTTTAATTCCTCACAGCTTCCTGCTTTTATGTCATTGGAGTCATCTTCTATGTGATAGGATTTCAGCATTTGGAAAACATTGCCATATGTCTTCTGAGGATACTCTTGTACTGGGTAAATGCTCTGGTTTCTTTAGCCATTCCTCAGGAGACACGGTCTTGAGACAGTTTAACCACCTATTCACTTGCTTCCACATATGCTTCAGTTAGTTTAGTCCCTTTCATAAATGTACTCATCATGGCTTAGCACAGTTTCTATTTATGGGTCTCAATTAAGTTCCACACAATTTATCTATACTATTGCATTTATTTTTTGCAATAACTCAGTTAAATTGTTTTGGTGAAGACTTTTAGTCCCAGGAACAAAAATCCATCTAAATTAGCTTACGGAAATTAAAAGTAAAAGAAGTTGGGGGGTATTTCATGGCATGGACTCTCTGAAATTCCGCAGGAACTTCTCAAAAGTGGTAAGGAGAAGAGTGACCTCAGGAGGAGATGTTAGTAAAAGGCCTGGTACAGTGTTACATTTATTTCATAAACTATCAGTATTTTCTGGAGAATTGAAATTGTCTTCTTTGATACAACTAGTTGACCTACTCACTGATAAAATGCCCTAAATGACCTTTTTTATTAGCTGGCAGCTAACTGGTTTACCCTAAAAATACACAAATGAGATTTACTGTTCCCTTATGGCTTGCATTTTTTTTCCCCACTCTGTCTTCACTCTTTCAACATGACCCATAACACTAAATCCTAAAAATTTTCACTGAGGTGGAAGGTCTCTAAATTTTAGTTGGATTTATTTCCCATCTTGTGACATGTAGATGCCTTGCCAGTAAGTCTAGAGTAGTTGCTACTTCCTGCTCACTAGGGCTGAAGAACCTAATAGCAGTGATGGACCCTGAAGCAGAGGGATCACCCCTGGATTCCTGACCTGCAAAAACTATGAAATAATATATGTTTTAAGCCACTAAGTTTTGGGGCAATTTCCTATGAAGCATAGATAAGTTATACAACTTATATATCCTATCTTTTCTTTTTTATTAAGTTTTTATTTTAATTCCAGTTAATTAATATAAAGTTATATTAGTTTCAGGTGTACAATACAGTAGTTCAACACTTTCATACATCACCCTGATGCTCATCACAACAGGTGCACTCCTTAATCTCCATCACCTGTTTAACCCCCCTCCCTCTTTGCCCTTCCTCTCTGGTAACCATCAGATTGTTCTCTATAATGAAGAATCTGTTTCTTGCTTTCTCTCTTTGTTTCTCTCCTTCTTTCTTTGTCTGTCTCTTATTTTTTCCCCCTTATTTGTTTGTTTTGCTTCTTAAATTCCACATATGAGTGAAATCATGGTATTTTTCTTTGACTTACCTCACTTAGCATTATACTCTCTAGATGCATCCATGTTGTTGCAGATGTCAAGGTTTCACTCTTTTTTATGGCTGAATAATATTCCATTCACCATTTATCCCCATTTATCCATTCTTCATTCAATACTCAATGGACACTTGGGCTGCTTCCATATCTTGCCTATTGTAAATAATCTGCTATAAATATAGGGGTGCATGTATCCCTTTGAATTAATAGTCTTGTATTCTTTGGGTAAATACCCAGTAGGGTGATTGCTAGATGGTAAGGTAGTTCTATTTTTAACTTTTTGAGGACACTCCATACTGTTTTACAGTGGCTGTACCAGTTTGCACTCCCACTGATAGTGAGTGAATGTTCTATTTTCTCTACATCCTTACCAACACACGTTGTTTCTTGTGTTGTTAATTTTTAGCCATTCTGACAGGTGTGAGGTGGTATCTCACTGTAGCTTTGATTTGTATTTCCTTGATGATAAATGATGATGAGCATCTTTTCATGTGTCTGTTGGCCAGGTAAAGTTATATAAAGAATCTTACTGACACAGTGGGTCACCCTATGGGTCAGCTTTCTACCTCCAGACAGTCAGTTGTAACTGATGAGTGAAAAATGTGGCGTATAGGAAAGATGAATACTTAGTTAGTATTCCAATATGAAACACTTTTGAGAATAAACATAGTGTGATTAATAATTAATTAATAAGCATAAATAGAACTTTTCTTCGGAAGATGGAGAGGGTCACCCTATTCATAGAACAATCACTTCCTGGGCCTATGGAAAGCGCTGGCTAAGCCAGAAGAGAAGTGAACATGGTAGGCAAATCGGTTAATCTGTTTGAGTCATAAGCACTATTTTCCCCATTACATAACTAGAAAACTGAGGCTTACTTAAGTTGTCTTTTCAGTGGCAATAGATCATGTTAAAAATGGTGGATCTGGAATTTAAATCCAGATCTCTGTCATTGTAGAGTTTGTGTGTGCTTTCTACTTTGTTGTTGCATATCTGCAGAACCCAGTGTATTGCTCTAATGTGGTCAGAAAATCAGGGTAGAATTATCATCACTTTTTTTTTTTTTTAGATTATTCTGGAACCGTTGTTATTCAGTGGTTGTTCAGCTTTGGTTGCACATTAGAATCAGCTGTGGAACTTTAAAAATACCAATGCCTACTTCTTTTCTCAGAGTTATCAAGTCAGAATTATTTGTGGTAGAGTTAGGCATCAGTATATTTTTAAGTCTTGTCAGGTGATTCCACTGTGTGGCCAATCTTGAGATGAGAGAGCCTTCTTTAGGCTGGCAGATGGGCAACTGATGTGAAGATTTGGGACTGGGAAGGATGATGGAGGGTTTGTAAGGTCAAATTATTTTATACTACAACTTCTTTGATTTCCAAGGGAGGCCTGGAAATCTGTATTTTAAGCAAATACCTCAATTAATTCTTTAAGTTTGGGATTTGCTGTCCTAATCCATCTTCAAAAAAAGGTCTTTCATATGTAGTTATAATAATAATAATAATAATGCCTCATTCCTTTATTAAAACACCTTATAATCATTTAGGTTTGACATTTAAATTTCAGCATTACTTTCTGATGCCCAGGAAAAAAAAATGGCTTTCTGAAAAACCCTTTCTGAAAATTTTTAAATGGGTGTGGCCGGACAGTGATTCTACTACTGTGGACAGCTGTTTGACACTGGGAATGAAAAATGGAAGCTTGTGTTTTCTCAGATATTGCAAAAATATTGGATGTTAATAAGTCCACTGCCTTACTGCTTTTTTGTGCACGAGGAAGACTCCAGCATAGTCTCATTCAATCATCTATCTTTTCATTGAAGAGAGGAGAGAGAACTTCTTACTTTAAACTTACTCTCCTCTTTTTCATCCAGAAAGAGAATAAAATGCTTTTTTTAAAAAGTATACAGCTTTTTGTGTGAAAATGGCTACATCCACAATCTCTGGAATTTTACCTCCAAGTAGATGTATTTCTGTAGCAGCTGAAAATAGGCATAGGCATATGATTTAAGACAGGAAGTAAAAAATAAATTGTTCAATTAAAACTACAGTGGGAATTTTTCAGAGAAAGTAATTACCTGAGCTGGAACTTACCCAGGACAACAGTTAATTCTCCTACCCATATAAAAAAGGAAAATAGGAAATGAGTAATTCTCCACTCTGTCCCCACCCCCTCCTCTTGTGTCAAAGTGTATTACATTTATGTTCTTGTTGCTATGTGCAACTCAGATGAGAGAGAAATTTATTACCAGATTTATAGAAAAAGACATGTGAGTACTTTGTACCTCATAATTCAAAAGCCATAGAAGCCGGCAAAAATCCCCATACAGAAATTTCTCCCCTGCCCCACAGTGTTTAAATGGTGTACAATATGTGAACCGATAGCCATCAGTCAGGCATCGTATTTGGGGGCATCTACCAGGCACAAAAAAATTTGTATTCAAGATTCATAGGAAGCAGAATACATGGTCTTATTTTGCTATCAGAGAGGTGTGGATTAGAAATATAAAATCAGGGGTGCCTGAGTGGCTCAGTCGATATGGCATCTGACTCTTGATTTCGGCTCAGGGCATGATCTCACAGTTCATGATTTTGAGCCCTGAGTCCAACTCTGCGCTGACAGCACGGAGCCTGCTTGGGATTATCTCTCTCCCTCTCTCTCTGTGCATGCCCCACCCCTCAAAGTAAAGAAATAACACCTAAAAAAAAAAATATATATATATGTATATATAAGTATAAATACAAAATATATATATTTATATATGTATATATACACACATATATATATAAAATCATTATGGCAAACAGAATAATGATTTTGTGATCACCAAACTATTTTTGTCTTTTTCTTTCATCTTAGCATTTTCTATCATTTGTTTTACAAGTATTTAATTTTTAAGTCATACAGTAAAATGGATTTTTTTTCTCTTTTGGTTCTATTAGTTTTAACATGTGCATTAACTTGTGTAATCACTACCACTGCTATCACAATATGAACAGTTTTATTACCCCCACAAAACTCCCTTGTGTATCTTTTTGTGATGTGTGCTTCCACCGCCTCAAAACCCTGACAACTGCTAATCTGTTTTCCATCATTACGGTCTTGTCTTTTCAAGAGTGTAATAAAAATGGAGTTTTAAGGTATGTAACATTTTGAGACTGGGTTATTTCAAGGTTTTGGAAATTATGACTATAGTGCTATAAATGTACCTAGGAGTGGCATTGCTGGGTCATCTCATAAGTATATGTTTTTGTAAGAAATCATGAAATGTTTTCAGTGGCTGTACCACTTTGCATTCCCATGAGCAAGGTAAGAGAGGTCCAGTTTCTTTGCATCCTTGCCAGAGGTTGGTATTACCAGTGTTTTTATTTTAGCCATTCTAATAGTATGTAACGTTATCTTATCATGGCTTTAATGTTCATTCCCTAATAGCCAATGATATTGAACACCTTTTCATGCTCTTGTTTGTTATCCTTATATTCTTTCTGGTGAAGGGTCTGTTCAAGTTTTTTTTTTTTTAACCCATTTTCTAACCATTTTGTCTTCTTTTGAGTTTGAGAGTTTTTCTATTTAAATATAAAGTCCTTCATTGGTTATGTGACTTGCAGTATTTTCCCAGTCTGTAGCTTGTCTTTTTTATTTGCTTAATAATGCCTATCAATTTTCATACAGTCGAGTTTGCCATTTTTTTTTCTTTTAAGCATCATTCTAAAAACTCATTGGCTAATCTTAGGTCATGAAGATTTTCTCCCATGTTTTCTTTTAAAAGTTTTTACCTTTTATATTTAGAGTTATGAACTATTTTGTGTTAATTTTGCATGTAATATTTTTTGTGAAGTTTAAGTCAGTGTTTACTTTTTTTTGCGTATGGTTGTTCCAGCACCATTGGTTGAAAAGACTATTCTTTATACACAGAGTTACTTTTTCACATTTGTGAAAAATTATTTGCCATATTTGTGTGAAGCATTCTCTTGGTCTATGTTTACATCTTTTTGCCAGCATCTTGTTTATGGAAACCTAATAGTAAGTCTTAAAAGTGTAGTTGTATGATTCCTTCAATTTTAATTTTCTTTTTCAAAATTATTGTAGCTATTCTATTTCCTTGTATTTTCCAAATATATTTAAGATCAGGTTGTCCATATCTACCAAATGATTATATGAGATTTTGTTTGAATTTGCATTAAATCTATTAAATTCATTTGAGAGATTTGACATCTTTACTATGAATTTTCCAATTCATAAAAATGGTATGTCTCTGCATTTATTTACATCTTCTTTTGTGTCTTTCTTTAGCATTTTGTATATTTTATTACATAATCTTGTGCATATTTTGTTTGATTTACACATAAACATTTTTTGGAGCTATTATAAATACAATCTTTTTTTTTAATTTTGGCTTCCAGTTGTACATTGAAAATATGATTGATTTTGTGTTGACTTATATCCTGCAAAGTTGCTTAAACTCATTTATTTAAAAAATTTTTTTTAATGTTTATTCAATTTTGAGAGACACACAGAGAGAGCGAGAGACAAGGCATGAGTGGGACAGGGGCAGAGAGAGAGGGAGACACAGAATCCAAAACAGGCTCCAGGCTCTAAGCTGTTAGCACAGAGCCCAACGTGAGGCTTGAACTCATGAACTGAGAGATCATGACATGAGCTGAAGTTGGATGCTTAATTGACTGAGACACTCAGATGCCCCTTAACTCACTTATTATTCTAGAAGTTTTGCTGTAGATTCTTTCAGCCTTTTACATGATCATGCCATAAATAAATAGGTACCAGGTTATTTCCTTATTTCTCATGTGTATCCTTTTAATTTATTTTTCTTGATTTATTGTACTGACCAGAACTTCAAACACTGTATTAAACAACAGTGGTGAAAGTGGATGTCCTATTACCAATGTCCTATTACCAATCACGGAAAAACATACAGTCTTTCACCATTAAGTATGACATTTATTATAGTTTTTGTAGGTGCTTTTTATAAGATTGAGGAGGTTCTTTCTATTCCTTGTTTGCTCAGAGATATTTTTTAAGTCATAAATGTATATTGAATTTTTCAGTTAGTCTTACTGCATAAATACATATGACCATGTACTTTTTCATCCTATATTACCATGAAAAGACCCTGGGTCATAGTTTTATACACACACACATATACATATACAGTCATATACAGTTTTAAAAATATAAATATTAGTGACTTGAGTAAAAACATATACATTTGGACAGTATCTGTCTTTTAATTGGTATCTTTGGACATTCTCATTTAATGTAATTTTGATATTTTGATGTTGGTTTTAGATCCACCATTTTTTCCCATGTTTATTTGTTTGTTTTATTGTTTTTGTTTTGGTAGTACTGTTTGTTTCTTTGGTTCTCCTTCCTGCCTTCCTGTGGGCTATTTAAGCATTTTTTAGTTTTTCCATGTATTTTTGACTAGATAATAATATTTTTTTAAATGCTTGCTATAGGGTTTAAAATACACATATTAACATTTGACAAGTCTATTTATTTACCACTGCAAGTCTAATGTAGATTTTACTACTGTCTAGGCCTCTTTAATTACCTCCCTCTTTATGCACTAGTAATTTCATATATTATATATACATACATTGAAACTCACCTCAGTGTTATAATTTTTACTTTGGACCATCAAACATATTTTAAAGAGCCTGTAGAAGAATAATGTATTATATTTGCTCAGATATTTACTTTTTCTGTTACTTATCTTTATTCCTGATTTTTCAAGTTTACTTACTTCTAGTTATATTTCTCTTTGACTGAAAAACTTCAATTAACAATTCTTCTAGAGTAGGTATGTTGGTTGTAAATTCTTACTTAACTTTATCTGAGAATGCCTTTCTTTCAGCTTCATTCCTAATAGATATTTTCACTTGCTATAGAATAATGGGTTGACAATTCTTTTTTGTAAGCATATTAAAAGCCTTCTTTTTGGTTTTTGTTTTCTGATGAGAAATCTGAAGTCATTTGAATTGTTCTTACCTTGAAAAGTGGTGCCTCATTTTCTTTGACTGCTACAAAGATTTTTCTTTTTGTTTTTAGTTTTCAAATATTTGATTATGGTATGTTTTTGCATGGATATCTGAGTTAATACTGTTTGGGCTTTGATTAGATTCTTAAATCTATATCTAAAGTCTTTCACCTAATTTGAGACATTTTCAATCCTTATTTCTTCAAAAATTTTGGAAGTACCACGTTTTTCCTCTTCTCTTTCTAGGACTTGGAAAACACAAATATTAGACCTTTTGCTATTGTCCTACAGGCCCTTGAGGCTGTATTTATTGATTTTTAATCTATTTTCTTGCTTGTGTTCAGATTTGACACTTTCTATGGATCTTTCATCAGATTCCATCAAATTCCATGGAATCTTTTCTTCTGTAATCTCCATTTAATTTTAAGTCTATCCAGTGAAGTTTCTTTTTTTTTCATTCTATTATGTATATTTCAGTTATATAATTTCTCTTTGTTCTTTTTGTCTATTTCTTTGGTCTTTCTTTCTTTCTTTCTTTCTTTCTTTCTTTCTTTCTTTTTATATATGAAATTTATTGACAAATTGGCTTCCATACAACACCCAGTGCTCATCCCAAAAGGTGCCCTCCTCAATACCCATCACCCACCCTCCCCTCCCTCCCACCCCCCATCAACCCTCAGTTTGTTCTCAGTTTTTAACAGTCTCTTATGCTTTGGCTCTCTCCCACTCTAACCTCTTTTTTTTTTTTCCTTCCCCTCCCCCATGGGTTCCTGTTAAGTTTCTCAGGATCCACATAAGAGTGAAACCATATGGTATCTGTCTTTCTCTGTATGGCTTATTTCACTTAGCATCACACTCTCCAGTTCCATCCACGTTGCTACAAAAGGCCATATTTCATTTTTTCTCATTGCCACGTAGAATTCCATTGTGTATATAAACCACAATTTCTTTATCCATTCATCAGTTGATGGACATTTAGGCTCTTTCCATAATTTGGCTATTGTTGCGAGTGCTGCTATGAACATTGGGGTACAAGTGGCCCTATGCATCAGTACTCCTGTATCCCTTGGATAAATTCCTAGCAGTGCTATTGCTGGGTCATAGGGTAGGTCTAGTTTTAATTTTCTGAGGAACCTCCACACTGCTTTCCAGAGCGGCTGCACCAATTTGCATTCCCACCAACAGTGCAAGAGGGTTCCCGTTTCTCCACATCCTCTCCAGCATCTATAGTTTCCTGATTTGTTCATTTTGGCCACTCTGACTGGCATGAGGTGATACCTGAGTGTGGTTTTGATTTGTATTTCCCTGATAAGGAGCGACGCTGAACATCTTTTCATGTGCCTGTTGGCCATCCGGATGTCTTCTTTAGAGAAGTGTCTATTCATGTTTTCTGCCCATTTCTTCACTGGGTTATTTGTTTTTCGGGTGTGGAGTTTGGTGAGCTCTTTATAGATTTTGGATACTAGCCCTTTGTCCGATATGTCATTTGCGAATATCTTTTCCCATTCCGTTGGTTGCCTTTTCGTTTTGTTGGTTGTTTCCTTTGCTGTGCAGAAGCTTTTTATCTTCATAAGGTCCCAGTAATTCACTTTTGCTTTTAATTCCCTTGCCTTTGGGGATGTGTCGAGTAAGAGATCACTACGGCTGAGGTCAGAGAGGTCTTTTCCTGCTTTCTTCTCTAAGGTTTTGATGGTTTCCTGTCTCACATTTAGGTCCTTTATCCATTTTGAGTTTATTTTTGTGAATGGTGTGAGAAAGTGGTCTAGTTTCAACCTTCTGCATGTTGCTGTCCAGTTCTCCCAGCACCATTTGTTAAAGAGGCTGTCTTTTTTCCATTGGATGTTCTTTCCTGCTTTGTCAAAGATGAGTTGGCCATACATTTGTGGGTCTAGTTCTGGGGTTTCTATTCTATTCCATTGGTCGATGTGTCTGTTTTTGTGCCAATACCATGCTGTCTTGATGATGACAGCTTTGTAGTAGAGGCTAAAGTCTGGGATTGTGATGCCTCCTGTTTTGGTCTTCTTCTTCAAAATTCCTTTGGCTATTCGGGGCCTTTTGTGGTTCCATATGAATTTTAGGATTGCTTGTTCTAGTTTCGAGAAGAATGCTGGTGCAATTTTGATTGGGATTGCATTGAATGTGTAGATAGCTTTGGGTAGTATTGACATTTTGACAATATTTATTTTTCCAATCCATGAACAGGGAATGTCTTTCCATTTCTTTAAATCTTCTTCAATTTCCTTCATAAGCTTTCTATAGTTTTCAGCATACAGATCCTTTACATCTTTGGTTAGATTTATTCCTAGGTATTTTATGCTTCTTGGTGCAATTGTGAATGGGATCAGTTTCTTTATTTGTCTTTCTGTTGCTTCATTGTTAGTGTATAAGAATGCAACTGATTTCTGTACATTGATTTTGTAGCCTGCAACTTTGCTGAATTCCTGTATCAGTTCTAGCAGACTTTTGGTGGAGTCTATCGGATTTTCCATGTATAATATCATGTCATCTGCAAAAAGCGAAAGCTTGACTTCATCTTTGCCAATTTTGATGCCTTTGATTTCCTTTTGTTGTCTGATTGCTGATGCTAGAACTTCCAGCACTATGTTAAACAGCAGCGGTGAGAGTGGGCATCCTTGTGTTCCTGATCTCAGGGAAAAAGCTCTCAGTTTTTCCCCGTTGAGGATGATGTTAGCTGTGGGCTTTTCATAAATGGCTTTTATGATCTTTAAGTATGTTCCTTCTATCCCGACTTTCTCAAGGGTTTTTATTAAGAAAGGGTGCTGGATTTTGTCAAAGGCCTTTTCTGCATCGATTGACAGGATCATATAGTTCTTCTCTTTTTTTTTGTTAATGTGATGTATCACGTTGATTGATTTGCGAATGTTGAACCAGCCCTGCATCCCAGGAATGAATCCCACTTGATCATGGTGAATAATTCTTTTTATATGCCGTTGAATTCGATTTGCTAGTATCTTATTGAGAATTTTTGCATCCATATTCATCAGGGATATTGGCCTGTAGTTCTCTTTTTTTACTGGGTCTCTGTCTGGTTTAGGAATCAAAGTAATACTGGCTTCATAGAATGAGTCTGGAAGTTTTCCTTCCCTTTCTATTTCTTGGAATAGCTTGAGAAGGATAGGTATTATCTCTGCTTTAAACGTCTGGTAGAACTCCCCTGGGAAGCCATCTGGTCCTGGACTCTTATTTGTTGGGAGATTTTTGAAAACCGATTCAATTTCTTCGCTGGTTATGGGTCTGTTCAAGCTTTCTATTTCCTGCTGATTGAGTTTTGGAAGAGTGTGGGTGTTCAGGAATTTGTCCATTTCTTCCAGGTTGTCCAATTTTTTGGCATATAATTTTTCATAGTATTCCCTGATAATTGTTTGTATCTCTGAGGGATTGGTTGTAATAATTCCATTTTCATTCATGATTTTATCTATTTGGGTCATCTCCCTTTTCTTTTTGAGAAGCCTGGCTAGAGGTTTGTCAATTTTGTTTATTTTTTCAAAAAACCAACTCTTGGTTTCGTTGATCTGCTCTACAGTTTTTTTAGATTCTATATTGTTTATTTCTGCTCTGATCTTTATTATTTCTCTTCTTCTGCTGGGTTTAGGCTGCCTTTGCTGTTCTGCTTCTAGTTCCTTAGGTGTGCTGTTAGATTTTGTATTTGGGATTTTTCTTGTTTCTTGAGATAGGCCTGGATTGCAATGTATTTTCCTCTCAGGACTGCCTTCGCTGCGTCCCAAAGCGTTTGGATTGTTGTATTTTCATTTTCGTTTGTTTCCATATATTTTTTAATTTCTTCTCTAATTGCCTGGTTGACCCACTCATTCGTTAGTAGGGTGTACTTTAACCTCCATGCTTTTGGAGGTTTTCCAGACTTTTTTCTGTGGTTGATTTCAAGCTTCATAGCATTGTGGTCTGAAAGTATGCATGGTATAATTTCAATTCTTGTGAACTTATGAAGGGCTGTTTTGTGACCCAGTATATGATCTATCTTGGAGAATGTTCCATGTGCACTCGAGAAGAAAGTATATTCTGTTGCTTTGGGATGCAGAGTTCTAAATATATCTGTCAAGTCCATCTGATCCAATGTCTCATTCAGGGCCCTTGTTTCTTTATTGACCGTGTGTCTAGATGATCTATCCATTTCTGTAAGTGGGGTGTTAAAGTCCCCTGAAATTACCACATTCTTATCAATAAGGTTGCTTATGTTTATGAGTAATTGTTTTATATATTTGGGGTTTCCGGTATTCGGCGCATAGACATTTATAATTGTTAGCTCTTCCTGATGGATAGACCCTGTAACTATTATATAATGTCCTTCTTCATCTCTTGTTACAGCCTTTAATTTAAAGTCTAGTTTGTCTGATATAAGTATGGCTACTCCAGCTTTCTTTTGGCTTCCAGTCGCATGATAAATAGTTCTCCATCCCCTCACTCTCAATCTAAAGGTGTCCTCAGGTCTAAAATGAGTCTCTTGTAGACAGCAAATAGATGGGTCTTGTTTTTTTATCCATTCTGATACCCTGTGTCTTTTGGTTGGTGCCTTTAATCCATTTACATTCAGTGTTATTATAGAAAGATACGGGTTGAGAGTCATTGTGATGTCTGTATGTTTTATGCTTGTAGTGATGTCTCTGGGACTTTGTCTCACAGGGTCCCCCTTAGGATCTCTTGTAGGGCTGGTTTAGTGGTGACAAATTCCTTCAGTTTTTGTTTGTTTGGGAAGACCTTTATCTCTCCTTCTATTCTAAATGACAGACTTGCTGGATAAAGGATTCTTGGCTGCATATTTTTTCTGTCTAGCACCCTGAAAATCTCGTGCCAATTCTTTCTGGCCTGCCAAGTTTCAAAAGAGAGATCAGTCACGAGTCTTATAGGTCTCCCTTTATATGTGAGGACACGTTTATCCCTTGCTGCTTTCAGAATTTTCTCTTTATCCTTGTATTTTGCCAGTTTCACTATGCTATGTCGTGCAGAAGATCGATTCAAGTTACGTCTGAAGGGAGTTCTCTGTGCCTCTTGGATTTCAATGCCTTTTTCCTTCCCCAGTTCAGGGAAGTTCTCAGCTATTATTTCTTCAAGTACCCCTTCAGCACCTTTCCCTCTCTCTTCCTCCTCTGGGATACCAATTATGCGTATATTATTTCTTTTTAGTGTATCACTTAGTTCTCTAATTTTCCCCTCATACTCCTGGATTTCTTTATCTCTCTTTTTCTCAGCTTCCTCTTTTTCCATAACTTTATCTTCTAGTTCACCTATTCTCTCCTCTGCCTCTTCAAGCCGAGCTGTGGTGTTTTCCATTTTGTTATGCATTTCGTTTAAAGCGTTTTTCAGCTCCTTGTGACTGTTCCTTAGACCCTTGATCTCTGTAGCAAGTGATTCTCTGCTGTCTTGTATACTGTTTTCAAGCCCAGCGATTAATTTTATGACTATTATTCTAAATTCACTTTCTGTTATATTATTTAAATCCTTTTTGATCAGCTCATTAGCTGTTGTTATTTCCTGGAGATTCTTCTGAGGGGAATTCTTCCGCTTGGTCATTTTGGATAGTCCCTGGCGTGGTGGGGACCTGCAGGGCACTTCCCCTGTGCTGTGGTGTATAACTGGAGTTGGTGGGTGGGGCCGCAGTCAGACCTGATGTCTGCCCCCAGCCCACCTCTGGGGCCACAGTCAGACTGGTGTGTGCCTTCTCTTCCCCTCTCCTAGGGGTGAGATTCACTGTGGGGTGGCGTGGCCTGTCTGGGCTACTTGCACACTGCCAGGTAGCAGTGTAGGGCAATGTAGAAGTGGGCAATGTAGAAGAAATAGATACGTTACCAGAAACATATAACCCTCCAAGACTGAATCAGAAAGAAATAGAAAATTTGAACAGACTGATTACCAACAGTGAAATTGAGTCAGTAGTCAAAAAACTTCCAACAAACAAAAGTCCAGGACCAGATGGCTTCACAGGTGCAGTCTACCAAATATTTAGAGAAGAGTTAATACCTATTCTTCTCAAACTTTTCAAAACAATAGAAGAGGAAGGAAAGAATCCAATTCATTCTGTGAAGATAGCATTACCCTGACACCAAACCAAATAATGACACTACAAAACAAGAGAACTACAGGCCAATATTTATAATGAACAAAGATGCAAAAATCCTCAACAAAATATTAGCAAACCAAATCCAACAATGCATTAAATAAAATCATTCACCACGATTAAGTGGGACTTGTTCCTGGGATGCAAAAAAAAAGAAAACACAACAACAAAACAAACAAACAGAACACTGACTAATAATCCAATTAAAACTGAGCAGAGAACATGAACAGACATTTCTCCCAAGAAGACATACAGATGGCCAACAAACACATGAAAAGATGCTCAACATCACTCATCATCAGGGAAATGCAGATCAAAACTATGAGATAGTCCCTCACACCTGTCAAAATGGCTAAAATAAAAAACAAAAAACATGTTGGCAGGATGTGAGAAAAAGGAATGTTGGTGGGAATACAAAACTGGTGCAGGCACTGTGGGATGTATGGAGGTTCCCAAAAAATTAAAAATAGAATTACTATATGACCCAGTAATTTCACTACTATTTAGTCAAATGATAAAATAACACTAATTCAAAAAGATATATGCACATTTATGTTTATCACAGCATTATTTACAATAGCCAAATTATGGAAGCAGTCCAACTGTTCATCGATAGATAAATGGATAAAGAAGAGGATATATATGGATATATATAAATATGGATATATAAAAATATATAATAATTATATAAATTGCTATATAAATATTATATATTTATATATCCATATATATCCTCTTCTTTATCCATTTATCAACAAAGATATATATATTATGGATATTATCCATATCCATAATATATATCCATAATATCCATAATATATATATCTTTGTTGTTGCAAATGGCAAGATTTCATTCATTTTTACGGTTGACTATAATTATATATATAACGGAATATTAGTCAACCGTAAAAATGAATGAAATCTTGCCATTTGCAACAACAAAGATGGATGTGGTGGTATAATGCTAAGTGAAATAAGGTAGAGAAAGATAAATACCATATGACTTCATTCATATGTGAAATTTAAGAAATAAAACAAATGAACATAAAAAAAGAGACAAACCAAAAAAACCCCAGACCCTTAACTATAGAGAACAAACTGATGTTTACCAGAAGGGTGAAATAGGTGAAGGGGATTAAGAATACAATTATCATGATAAGCTGAGTAATGTATAGTTGTGGCACTCTAATTAACATCTGAAACTAATATTACACTGTATGTTAACTATACTGGAATTAAAAATAAAAGTAATACTATGATGAACTATTAAATGATTGTAAAATAAAGACATTTTAGACATGAAAATTCTCAAAAAAAATACTACAATTACAAAAGAGATTCCACAGGATGAAAGAAGAAACAACTCTATTTCTCCTTCACTGTCTCTATAACTCTGCTTTGTGGCCAATTTTGTTTTGTTTTGTTTTGTTTTTTGTTTTTTTTTTTGTTTTTATTTTTTATTTTATTAATTTATTTTTTAAATCATAGACAAAATCTCTGTTAGGCTCTTAAAAATTTTAAGTTACTCTCATTTGAAAATTTTCTGATGACAGAAGAATCTTTAATTTTAGTAATTAAAATGGTTTAATATAATAGTAAAAATTAAGATCTTAAAGTTTTTCCCTCCCAACAATTTTGAACTGCTTGAGGCTGGAAGATGATGTGTTTCTTTAACATGTGGTCAGCTTCTCTAAGTCTTAGTCTTTTGAGTCCTCTCTTTCTTCTCCCTCTGCTGACTAGCTATGGATTCTGACTTCTATAGCTGGAAAGGGGTGGTTAAGGGAGACAAAAAAAAGAGAAGAAAGTCTTGTTTTCTCTTGAAGTTGTCCAAATGGCTTTTTTTTAATGTGTCATCTTGGCTAGGCTGCAGTCCCCTGTTATTCAATCAAACACTAACCAAGGTGTGTTGTTGTGATGGGACTTTGTGGATATAAGTGCAGTCCCAAATCAGTTGACTTTAAGTAAGTGAGATTGATTTTAAGTAAGGGAGATAATAGTCTGGATGAGCCTGTTTCAACCAGTTGTAAGGCATTACATCAGGGCCAATGAACAGAGAGAGAAAGAGAAACAGAGAGGAAGAGAGGAGGAGGAAGATGAGGAGGTGGAGAAGCAGGAAGAGGAGGAGGAAAAATTCTGTTTATGTGTTGCTTCTTCTTTTTGAGTCTATTCTATGATTTATATCCTTTCTCCCCCAAATTATCAATTTCACCTAGATTTTTAAAATTTTATAATATTTCTAGAATGCGTCTATGTCTTGCTCTATTTCCATTTTTTTTTTCTGGTATTAAGTGACTTTTCAGAAATTTCTTTAGCTCAGAAAGTTTTTCTTTTCTTTTTACATCTTTAATGGTTGCTTCTTATTAATCTAATCAAAATATGTCAGCACTGTCAGCAGCTAATCTATCTGGCTAATCATATTCTCATCCATAGATATTTTTAAAACATTCAGGTTTTTCAGTGTGTTAATGCTTTATAGAATCCATCTTCTGAACCTCAGTTCTCAAGGTTATCTTTTAGTTATTGACAACTCTGATTTGGATCTGGTTCTTCTGAAGTACCTGTTCAGTTGTCTTAAAAGTCTAAATCCTTTCCTACCTGTTGTTACCACCTTAATATAAGATGAAGATTTCACTTACACTTGAATGGTCCTCTTGTGAAATGAATCTCAGCATCTGCCATGCCTGTTCTACTCCACAGTTTTGATTTCTGGTACAACCCCATGTGCTTAACATCTAGACTCACTGACTTTCAATCATCTGCCTTTTCTTTTTATGTTTTCTATTATAAGTGGATTGGGTCTTCTCTCCATTTTTTTCATTTTTCTTATTAATTTCTTTATTATTTTCTTTGGAGTTTTGAAGATTTATTTGTGCTTTACTGGAACAATTTTATTTTCTTGAGTCTTCAATATTCTGCTTATTGTCTGTGATACAATTTTAAAATTAATTGTCAGTTTTTCATGTTTATACTATCTTTACTAATCTCAATTTATTCTCTCTTCATAACTTCTGGCCTATTTTTCCAGATTTAATACTATCTTGAACTTGTTGGAAACACTGAATAGAAATTTTCTAAATATATTTCCCAACTTCTCTTTTCACCATTTGTCTATTTCAGAGGGAAATATTTCTCATAATATGAGCTCTTACTTGGAACCACAAATCTTTTCTGGGTATGGAAACTTGTTTCCATTTCCACGTCATTATAGAGAAAAATCTGAAGATTTATATATTCTCAGCTTTGGCTGAAAGGAAAGTTTGAGTTGAAAGCTTTCCCCCAGATTAATGTGGATCTCAGTCTCAATCTAACAAGCCTGGAGGCATAGAGTAGAAAATGTAGAGCTGTGTACTTGCATTATAATACTTTAGAAACTCAGCTACTTGTGGAAACAGGTTATCTGTTTCAGAATTTAAGGTGGTGGCAGTTGATACAGGTAACAAATGTACTTCTTGTTGATGTGAATCATGTTTGTCAGAGTTTGAAATGATGGTGCTTTTATTGCTAATGACAAAATTGTCTATGTCATGTGTAAACCAGAAAGAAATTATCTATATCTATATCTATATCTATATCTATATCTATATCTATATCTATATCTATCTGTATCTATATCTGTATCTATCTATATATCTATTTATAAATATTTTTAAATTTAATTTTGTAGCCTTTTCTTTGTTTTGAAATCAAATTTTTCTTATATCATTCTTAATTGGAAATGGAGAATGCCATAGCAGTAAAATATCACCTATTTGAATTAACATCAGTGTGGGAGGGGCAGTTTGAGAGAAAGAGTCAATTTGAATTAGTGAAAAGCATAGCAATTTTTTAAAACAAAGAAATACATGTTTTCAAGTATATCAACAATTAACTATTAACAGAGTATTTTTTCAAGTAAAGTCTTCAGTGTCAATTTTTAATTAAAATCTTGCACTTTTGTGAGAATAATTTAATCTAAAACTTATTAAGATTTAGTTTACTCCTAGTAACAAACATAAATTTGCCATATAAATGATTTATCTTTTATATTTAAATTTAATATAGTTGATGGTAAATTAGTACAGATTCTGAAATTATAGTTGGCTAAATAAAATATATTTTATATTCTATGTATATATGTATGCATGTATATGTACATATATATAATGTATTCTGTATATTCTGTATCAAATGACATTTATCAGTACAGTGAAGTCACATCTTTTAATCTAATTAGCTTACATTATGATTTTAGAAATTTAATCTTAAAACGGAATTTGATAAGTCTTGTAAGCCAACAGAGAATTGTATTCTCCTTATTTATCCTAGGGATTTTATTTTATTTTATTTTATTAACCACTTTATTGAAGTGTGCCTGACATACAAAAACTATACATAGTTAATGTATACAACTTGATGAGTTTGGAGATAAGTAAATGTCCATGAAACCATCACCACAATCTATGCCATAAATATGTTTATCACCTCCAAAAGTTTCCTCCTATTCCCTTTATTCATGATATCTTGATTCAAGAATATTTTGTACAATGGTCATGGGATTGATAGGTTTGCCCAACAAGCTTACTGCCTTCTTAAGTTTCATATGCCAGATTCTGTGACATCATGTTCCACCTATTTCTGGGAAGATATTCTCTTACAGGTTGGGAGTTTTGAATCAATTCTTCCTTCAATGTAGTCTCCTATATCCTCATGGGAATTTCTTGATATTTTTGCAAGTGGAATACACCTTTTTCTAGTTTTCCTTGCTGCCATAGGTTTCCCCTCATTTCTGGGAAGGGGCAATTAGATTCTACTTCTCAAATTAATGTTCTAACATATGCATTTCAAATTTTCATCTGAGGTCAGTTATGGAAGATATGTGTATTAAGATATTTCCAAGTAGAAATATGTTTACTCTTTACTTTTCAGTGTTAAAATTAAGTTAACCACAGGCTGTCAGGTTTGTTGATGTACATATTCTTCCTTTGTCAATGAGTAAGGCTAGGTCAGCATAATGGTTAGTTCCTCAAAAGCATTTAGGTATTTATTGCAAATGATATGATCATTAATAAATCTTAACTTATTATCTAAATGTTTATGCAGTTGTATACTTCTACTCAATTAATTTAGTATCATCAAACCACCCCTAATATCATTAAACCACCCCTAATATCATTAAGCCACCCCTAAAAACACAGAAAATATCAAAACACAGTTCATATCATATGTAAATATGACTTATTAATTAATTCACTTTTTATTTTTCCCAGTATGTGAGATAGAAAAAAAACTATGAACTCATGTGTATTAACAAGATTCAGATGGCATGTATTCTCTAAGTTTCCTCTTGTTAATAAGCTATAGGAAAAAAAGAATGTTCTCCCTATTATATAACTGATTTTCTTTTTGTAATTCTCAAGTACAGTTTTCTTTTTCTTTTTTTTTTTTAAAGTTCCAGCTTTTTAAAGTTTAGTTATTTTGAGAGAGAGAGAGAGCAAGCACATGCAAGCAAGCAGAAATGGGCAAAGAGAGAGGGAGGGAGACAGAGAGAATGGCAAGCTAGCTCTGCACTGTCAGTGCAGAGTCCAATGCGGGTCTCGAGCTCAACTGTGAGATCATGATCTGAGCTGAAGTCAAGAGTTGGACACTCAACTGACTGAGCCACCCAGATACCCCATAATTTTCTTTTCCTTAGAGGAACTTATTCTTTGCCTAGACTCTGAGAATTTTAGGTCAGAAGAGACTCTAGATACCACTATTTTAAATTTTATAAATGAGGATACTAAGATTAAATGAGGAGTGGAGTTTGAAGAGGAAACCGTGTCTTTTGATTCAAAGTCCTCAGAACTCTCAAAAGCATGAACAATATGTAGCCTGAGATTAAAATAACCTTTGATCAGATGGGCTTCAGGATGTGTATGAATTCCTTGACATAGTAGAAAAGTGTATGTCTCTGTATATGTTTCTGTGTGTATTTGAGTTTATGAATTTTTCTGGGAATGGCTTTCATTAGTTTCTTAAAAGTGGTCTGTGATTCTCTCACGGCTAATAAATAGCGCTATATATTAATAAAAGATTCCACAATAGATAGTAAAAATTATAACAAGTTTATCACAATATGGAGGGAGAAGATTTAAATAAAACAAAAGTAAGTTCAGAAGTATCAGTATTCAGGGCGCCTGGTGGCGCAGTCGGTTAAGCGTCCGACTTCGGCCAGGTCACGATCTCGCGGTCCGGGAGTTCGAGCCCCGCATCAGGCTCTGGGCTGATGGCTCAGAGCCTGGAGCCTGTTTCCGATTCTGTGTCTCCCTCTCTCTCTGCCCCTCCCCCGTTCATGCTCTGTCTCTCTCTGTCCCAAAAATAAATAAACGTTGAAAAAAAAAAAAAGTATCAGTATTCTAAAGTCACATATTTTTATGTAAAAAAATAAAGAGAAACATCATACATATATTAAGTACTACACAGGAAATGATAAGGTTCTTTAGCTTAGTATTCAATTATATACCTGAAAATAATCCTCTTAACAAATATGAAGTGAACAAAAGATATTTACATATCTCCATTAATTTACAAATTCTGTAATCTTATTTTTAATTTACTTATCTACAGTAGTGGATGATGCTTCTTTAGTTTTTTAGGAGGAGAGTGAGAGAGAGATACGGAGGAAGAGAGGAGAGAGAGAAATTTCTTATTTCTTGATCTCTTTTTATTTTTAGTCTTTATGAAAATCTCAGGGTTTAGGAGAAAACAACAAACAAATGACAAAAAAACTTAGTGCACATTAATCCTTCTGGAACAAAGTTTCATTACATATTTGTTATTCACAGCAGATTTCACACCAACAAAAATTTAATCCTCAGCCCCAAATAGCAAACAAGAATTTCTTACAGTCTTTTGAGTTATCTTATTCCATAATTTACATTGTGGTAGTCCATTAACAATAATGCAAGCTAATGCACAGACATTGGCCAGTATACACACTCCATTGAAAATGACTTCCTGTTAATATTCCTGTTAATATTCAGCTTGCATTCAGTCATCCAACTGTTTTTAATACCTGTGTCCTTGTGTGCATTCACTCAAAACTCCTCTCTCCCACTGTCAAGATCATAATATATGTATATATAGTAAAAATGATCAAAGATGGCTTGTCAACCTTCTCTGGGTGAATAGCATATTATAATTTTTTTTTGCAAAATGCTTCTTAAAAACATTGACTTTATGTGCTCCAGTTAAAAGGCAACGGCATCTATCTGAAGTATGAATACATTTCATAATGAAAAGGAGCATAAATACAGAAATTCTTGAGAATGATAGCACTATGTTCTAGGTAACATGGGAAGTACTTATCCAACTGATATTTATAAATGCCTTATTTCCTATTCATCACTTCATAGTTTATATAACTTCCTAAAGTTTTAGTTTAAATTTTAGGTCAATTAAAATATTAAATGTAATGATTTAAAAAACGATTGCATTTTGTATCTTTAACATGGCAGTAAGAGTTAGTACTTCTTTTTTTTTTTTAATTTTTTTTTTAACATTTATTTATTTTTGAGACAGAGAGAGACAGAGCATGAACGGGGGAGGGGCAGAGAGAGAGGGAGACACAGAATCTGAAACAGGCCCCAGGCTCTGAGCTGTCAGCACAGAGCCCGACGCGGGGCTCGAACTCACAGACTGTGAGATCATGACCCGAGCTGAAGTTGGATGCTCAACCGACTGAGCCACCCAGGCGCCCCAGGCGTTAGTACTTCTTAAAGGACTATATTATGATTAGTGATTTATGGAAAGTATCTCATTTAATTATTTGCTTTGAGGTAGATATTATCATTCATATTTTACTTATTTTTATTTATCAAGTTGGAAAACTGAGGCTCATAAGGATGAATGAAACAGTTTTCCAGTGTCCTTCACTAGTAAAAGGAGAGGCAGGATGCATTCTTGCAGTGAAAACAAGGTCACCTAGAGGAGATACACAAAATTGTTTCCTAGCCACATTAACATAAAGGGCAGAATTGCTTATCTGTGATTAATTCATTAAATTGAGTTTGTTGGTGAAATTGGTGCATAGCAGTATGTCAAAAATTCCAGTAATGGAGAATTTATGTTGCTTTATTCTTAATTTCTCACTTGTGTTTATCGTCCATTCCGGCAAAGACCATTAAGTTCCAAATAGGTCAAAAGCATCTTTATTTGCAAAGGTTCTATAAAGCATGTTTCAACAAATTTCACACTAAAATTAACAATGAATCAAAATAAGGCTTTGGCATTGATTTAATTTAATTTTAATCATGATTATGTTGATCACTATATTGGCAACTGGTGTCAGAAGGCAAATGTTAATGCTTAGTAATATTTTGTTTGTAGAAATGTGGCTATCACACACTATAATGCATGATTTTGTAAAATAATTTTACTTTTTGATTAGTGAGATCAGCTCAACCAAGCAATAGATAATGGTACTGCTCATGGACAAGGGTTTTAATCTTCAGATCTTTTTAGTTATCTCTCAAATGTAGCTTATAGGAGTCAGTCGTAAAGGTGAATGAAAAAATTTGAATTCATTACTATTCTTGGGAAAAACAGGTGCTGGACCTGGTAATGGTGACTGAGAAACAGATTTCTAATTTGAAAGTGTGTGATTTTTTATTTTAGTTTTTAGTAATGTGTAGGAATTTACTATTTTTTATTTATGAGTGAAAAGGTAATAACCCTTTTAAATTATTGTACATAATATGTATTCATAAATATTATGAACATTAAATATTACTATGACCAGTCTGAGCCAATGGCCACAGTATCAGATAAACACTAACTTGTCCTAACGATCTTTAGATATGCTTCTGTGTCCCCTTTTCTATTTGCCTTCTGAACAATAAACACAAAATTTAATTGATGTATTTTTAGATGTGTGGCTAATTAGTATGTGGCTGAAGAACAGCAGTGTGCTGCTTGCAGTATATATTAGTGCCTCTGCCACTTTTCCAAACATTAATATGCATTTTAATATTTCATAAGGCAAGCTCTAAATTATGAAAAATAAATCTGAGCACTATTAATACCCAATGGGACACATTAAAATGGGGGACAACATGAACTACTGTGTAGCTGAGTGCTTAACTCAAGAAATCATAATTTCTTACTGATGTTGGTGACCTCAGCGAGGCTTAAGAGAGGGCTAGGACTTTCTAGAGAAGAACTGACAGGTCATGAATGTGAACAATGTTGAAAAGGACAAAAATTCATGCTCAATTTAGTTCACTGGTGAATCAAAGAGAAGCAGTTGCAGAAGCTATCTGAAAATCATAAGGTCTGACTAATTCTGTGTTTTAATCCATCATATGTCAGGATTTTCTCTAAGTCTTAATACTGCATCACTGTTTTCAATCATACCTTGACAAGTGCCAGGAAGAAGGGCAACGCATGGGCAGGAAAACACTTCAACATACATTTGTTTCTAAATTGCAGGCAAAGAGCTGAATATAATGATGATGCTTCACTCATCTTTCAGCTTCACTTTACATTGGAATGTTTATGGAAGGATATGCTCAGAGCATTGTGAGTGTAATTCATAATCAGTGGGTTGAAACTGAATATTTAAGTGTGTGCATGGGTATTCGAGTGTTGGAACTCATAAGGCTGAAGTCAACACAAGTATTTCACAGAAACTGATGAAAAGACTCTTCATTTTATCTCCTTTTAATCCAAAATAAAAACAGGAAAAATTTTATTAATCTCATACATGTCTGTTGGATCCTAAAAAAATCTTTTGTGGTTTGAAAAATGGCATGATATTCTAATGAATATGGTTACATATGAAAATTATAGAGTGGATTTTTAAAATTTCTTTTGATTTATCGACCATTAGTCACATTTTTTTCTACCATGCACTGCTTTTTCTTTTAGTATCATTATGTGTCCTTTTGATAGTGATGTTTTATACAAGGTATATTTGATTTTCCATTGTTTCCTAACTCAAAACATTTTTTAAGTAATCATCAGATTTGCACATAATCCAGTCAATTGCCCAACTAAAATATTATGATTGCAAATAGATCATAACCGTAAGTGATCTTCCTATCAGAGGCCTTTCCACACTGCCATTACACCTATTCCCTCTTTATAAGTAAGCTTTCCGAGGGGCGCCTGGTTTGCTCAGTTGGTTGGGTGTCCAACTCTTGATTTTGGTTCAGGTCATGATCTCACAGTTGTAGGATTGAGCCCAGGATCAGGCTCCATGCTAACCACTGGGCCTGCGTGGGATTCTCTGTCTCTCTCCCTCTGCCCCTCTCACACACCCATGCTCTCTCTCTCTCTCTCAAAATAATTAAATTAATTAATTAAAGTAAAAAAAAAAAAAGTAAGCTTCTGAAAAGCCCTCCCTGACCCCACGACACTGGAGAAAGAAGGGACTGTGCCATTTACTTTTCTAGATTGCTCACGTGCATGAATGACAATTTGCAGCTGGCTGGAATTCAGCCAAGGCTATGGCCCAGGGGCATTGGCTGTTTTCCATGTAGATCTCTCCCAGTGCTGATTGGACTTCCTTATTACCTCATGATAGCTGGATTCCAGTAGACACGAGGTAGAAGTTGCCATTTTTAAAAAGTTTGGCATAAGATCACTTCTGCCAACTTTTCCTGGAAGATGTCTTATAGCACCATGAATCTTTTCTTAATAGCTCCTTTTATGACCTGTCGTTACACAGATACTTGAATGATTTTTAAAATTTTCTATCTCCCCATTAGATTATAAGTGTTATGTGGGTAGGGATCTTTGATTTCTCTATTATGTCTTCCAGCATTTAAATCAATGACTAGCATATAAAGGTAATTAATAGTATTTTTTATGAATAAATGAAATAAATTCAATATTTTGCTCATTTGCTTGGGTGAGAAGGCTTTCTTGTGAAGTGTTAAATTAATATCAAATTCTGCTGTTCACATGCCTGGGGAGGAGAGCAGCCAGCCCCAGCCTCTGTAACTAGCTCAGAGGTACAGTCTGTAGTGGCAGAAAGCAGTCCCCTCCCTCCAGTGCTGTGAGAAGAAGGAAAAGAGCCATTCCAAGGACAAAGGATCCTTCTTGTCTCCACCAGCCAGAGGCCCTTTATTGGCTGGGCAGAGAGGCTCTACCCTGGAACCAGGGTGCACAGTGTAGGGTTCTTTAAGGCATCAGAGTTTGAATCAAGCCAAGTGCCTGGGAGGGGTGGACTGTGGAGTGGGACAAACTTCCTCTCTCATGCCTGCTTGGCACTGTGTGGAGCCAGAGGCCCTTTGTCAGCGGGGTGGAATGGCTCTTCCCCGGATCCAGAGCTGGCAGAGTGGTATACTTTAAGACATAGGGTTTGAATCCCAACCAGGTGCCTGGGAGGCATGGAAGACTGTGGAGTTCAAAAAACAAAACAAAACAAAAAACAGTGTGCTTGCACCTGCACAGTACTGTGCAGATGGCCTGAACAGAGTGGTTTGGGACACCCGGTCAGGGGAGGAGAGACTGGGGTGTCACCATTTTTCTCCTCATCACCAACAAGGTGGGGCTTCAGGAAACAGACAAGAGGCCCACAGGGGAGGCAGGACTCACCTACACCAAAACACACCCCTCTATGCCTGGTAACTGTGTATCTACCAAAGCAAGATTGACACTGACCGACCAAACAGCCCCTCCTCCAGACCAGTGTGGCCATCGATTCCAAGGCACCCAGCAGTTTTGCATTTTCTGATTTAATTCTTGGTCAATTCTTATTATATATATTCTTTCTTTTCTTCCTCTTATTTCTTCCCTTCTCTAGTCTGGTTATTCTGGTTTTTGGTTTGTTTAAGCAGACATATTTAATCTATTCTCTTTACACATCTTCTGTATCTTCTTCCTTATTTTCCTCTCTCTCTGGATTAAGCCATATAGTTTCTCTGCCTGGTCAATTTTCTTTTATTTTCTTTTTCCCCACCCCTGTCATTTTTCTTTTTGTGTGGGATAAGGCTTCTTCCACCACCACTACCCCCCTTTTTTTTAATTAATTTTTTAAATTAATTTTTTCCCATGATTACTTCAGTGAACAAATCAAAGCACACCTGGTGGAACGTCCAAACCACTACGAGTAAGGAGATTAAAGTAACCAGAGTCACAACAACAGGGAGCACATAACACGCTCCAAAAATACCTCCTGAAGAGCCAGGTCCTGGACAGCATGTGACCCCTTTATAGTATAGTAGTGCTTGCAGGTGCAGGACGCATAACAAACTGTTAAAACACATAAGGAACAGAAAACTAGGCAAAATGACAAAACGGAAGAATTCTTCTCAAAAGAAATACCAGGAATAAATGACAGCTAAAGAATTGCTGAAAATATATACATATCTTATCAAGAATTTAGAGTATTAGTCATAAGATTAATCGTTGGGCTTGAAAAAAGCATAGAAGACAGCAGAGAATCTATTGCTGCAGAGATCAAAGAACAAAAACATAGTCAATATGAATTAAGAAATGCTATAAATGATGGGGCACGTGGGTAATTCAGTTGGTTGAGCATCCGACTTCGGCTCAGGTCATGATCTCATAGTTAATGAGTTTGAGCCCCGCGTTGGGCTCTGTGCTGACATCTCAGAGCCTGGAGCCTACTTTCGATTCTGTGTCTCCCTCTCTCTCTGCCCTCCCCCACCCCTGCCCTGCTTGTGCTCTGTCTCTTTCTCAAAAATAAATAAGCATTAAAAAATTTTTTTAATGTTATAAATGAGGTGCAAAATAAACTAGATGTGGTGACAGTGAGAATGGAAGAGGCAGAAGGGAGAATAACTGAAATAGAAGATAAAATTATGGAAAATGATGAAGCCGAGAAAAAGAGAGATAAAAAAAATACTTGAACACAAGGGGAGAATTAGAGAAGTAGGTGATTCAATGAACCATCTTAAATTCCATATCATAGGAGTTCCAGAAGAATAAGAGAGAAATAGGCAGAAGGTTTGCTTGAACAAGTTATAGCTGAGAACTTCCCTAATCTGGGGAAGGAAGCAGACATCCAAATCCAGGAGGTGCAGAGAACTCCCTTCAGATGTATCAGTAATAGATCTCCATGGAATATCATAGTGAAACTAGAAAAATGCAAAGATGAAGAGAGAATTCTGAAAGAAGCTAGGGACAAATGGGCCTTAACCTACAAGGGTAGACACATAAGGGTAGTAGCAGACTTGTCTGCTGAAACTTGGCAAGCCAGGAGGGCATAGCAGGAAATATTCAATGTGCTGGATAGGAAAAATATACAGCCAAGAATCCTTTATCCAGCAAAGCTGTCATTCAGAATAGAAGGAGAAAGGCTTTCCCAGACAAACAAAAACTGAAGGAGTTCATGACCACTAAACAAGCCCTGCAAGAAATCCTAAGGGGGACTTTGTGGGTGGAATGCTGCAAAGACTACAAAGGACCAGACATCACCACAAGCATGAAACCTACAGATAACACGGCACTAAGTCCATATATTTCAATAATAATGCTGAATTTAAATCGACTAAATGCTCCAATCAAAAGACATACGGTATCAGAATGGATAAAGAAAACACGATCTATCCATATGCTGTCTACAAGACACTCATTTTAGACCTGAGGACAACTTCAGATTGAAAGTGAGGAGATGAAGAACCATCTGTCATGCTACTGGAAGTCAAAAGAAAGCTTGAGTAGCCAAACTAAATTTTAAACTAAACGTTGTAACAAGACATGAAGAAGGCCATTCTTAATTATGGGTCTATCCATCAAGAAGAGCTAACAATTGTAGATGTTTTTGCCCCCAATTTGGAGGACCCCAAATATATAAATCAATTAATCACAAACATAAACAATCTTATTGATAAGAATATGGTAATTGGAGGTGACTTTAATACTCCACTTACAACAATGGACAGAAAAATCTAGGCAGAAAATCAATAAAGAAACCATGGCCCTGAATGATACAGTGGACCAGATGGACTTGACAGATATAATCAGAACTTTTCTTTTAAAAGCAGCAGAATGCACATTCTTCTCAAGTGCAAATGGAATGTTCTCCAAGACAGATCACATACTGGGTGATCACCCAATATAAAAGTGATGTGATCACCCAATATAAAAGAATTGAGATCACACCATGCATATTTTCAGATCACAATGCAATGAAACTTGCAATCAACCACAAGAAAATGTTTGGAAAACCTCCAAATACATGGAGGTTAAAGAACATCCTACTAAAGAAAGACAATTAAAGAAGAAATTAAAAAATATGTGGAAAAAATGAAAATGAAAACACTACAGTACAAACCGTTTGGGATGCAGCAAAGGCAGTCCTGAGAGGAAAATAAATTGTAATCCAGGTCTATCTCAAGAAACAAGAAAAATCCAAATACAAAATCTAACAGCACACCTAAAGGAACTAGAAGCAGAACAACAAAGAAACCCCAAGACCAGCAGAAGAAGAGAAATAATAAAGATTAGAACAGAAATAACATAGAATAAAAAAAGAACAGATAAATGAATCTAAGAGCTGTTTTTTTGAAAAAAAATAAACAAAATTGATAATTCCCTAGACAGACTTCTCAAAAAGAAAAGAGAAAGGACCCAAATTGATGAAATCACAAATGAAAAAGGACATACAACCAACATTAAAGAAATACAATTATCAGAGATTACTATGAAAAGTTATATGTCTATAAAGTGGACAACCTGGAAGAAATGTACAAATTCGTAGACACCCACACACTATCAAAACTCAAACAGGAAGACATAGAAAATTTGAACAGACCCATAACCAGCAAAGAAATTGGATCAGTTATCAAAAATCTCCGAACAAATGAGTCCTGGGTCAGATGGCTTCTTAGGAGAATTCTACCAGGCTATTAAAACAGAGTTAATACCTGTCATTCTCAAGCTGTTCCAAAAAAATAGAAATGGAAGAAAGCTTCTGGACTCATTCTACGAAGCCAGCATTACCTTGATTTCCAAATCAGACAGAGACTCCACAAAAAAGGAGAATTATAGGCCAATATCCCTGATGGACATAGATGCAAAACTTCTTAGCAAGATACTAGCAAATCTAATTCAAAAGTACATTAAAAGAATTATTCTCCCTGATCATCAAGTGGCATTCATTCCTGGGCTGGAGGGCTGGTTCAATATTCACAAATCAATCAATGTGTTACATCACATTAATAGAAGAAAGGATGATAACCATATGATCCTGTCAATAGATACAGAAAAAGCATTTGACAAAATACAGCATCCTTTCTTAATAAAAACCCTCAAAAAAGTCCAGATAGAAGGAACATACCTTAACATCATAAAAGCCATAGATGAAAAGCCCACAGCTAACATCATCCTCAATGGGGAAAAATTGAGAGCTTTCCCCCTGACCTCAGGAGTATGACAGGGATGTCCACTTTCACCACTGTTGTTTAACATAGTGTTGGAAGTCCTAGGAGCAGCAATAAGACAACAAACTGGAATAAAAGTCATCAAAATTGGCAAAGAAGAAGTCAAACCTTCACTTTTCACACATGACATTATTCTCTATGGGAAAACCCAAAAGACTCCACCAAAATCAGCTAGAACTGATACATAAATTCAGCAAAGTCACAGGATACAAAATCAATGTACAAAAATCAGTTGCATTTCTATACACCAATAATGAAGCAACAGAGAGAGAAATCAAGAAACTGATCTCATTCACAATTGCACCAAGAACCATAAAATACCTAGGAATAAACCTAACAAAATATGTAAAAGATCTGTATGCTGAAAACTATAGAAAACTTATGAAAGAAATTGAAGAAGACACAAAGATATGGAAAAACATTCCTTGCTCATGGATTGGAAGAACAAATGTTATTAAAATATCAATACTACCCAAAGCAATCTACACATTCAATGCAATCCCAATCAAAATTTCACTGGAATTTTCCTCAAAGCTAGAACAGACATTCCTAAAATTTGTACGGAGCCACAAAAGACCCTGAATAACCAAAGTAATGCTGAAAAAGAAAACCAAAGCAGGAGGCATCACACTCCCAGACTTTAGCTTCTACTACAAAGCTGTAATCATCAAGACAGTATGGTATTGGCACAAAAACAGACACATAGATCAATGGAATAGAACAGAGAACCCAGAGTTGGACCCACAAATGTATGGCCAACTAATCTTTGACAAAGCAGGAAAAAAGTATCCAGTGCTGGGAGAATGTTAAAGCAAGGTTGAGAACCACTGCTTTACCCATTTCTTTTCAACCCTGCCTCCTCAATATGCCTCCTGGGTATTAATGGGGCTTGCCAAATAAAACAAAAACAAAAACAAAAAACCCTATGTGATTCTTCTTTGGAATCATAGCTGAGAATCAAAGCTTCAGACTGTATTATTTGCATTTTATATTTATTTAACATCAAATGATCTTTCAGTTTACATCTTTTAGAATACATTTTTTCCACATAATATATTTGTGCTTTCAAAAATGTCTACCTATTTTTATATGTGTTGAATGATCACATTATTAATGTTTGATAATATATACTTAGCATCAGTGTATTAAATATAAATGAAACAATTAATTACACTCAATATAATTATTTCTTTTCTCTGGAAATGTTGTGAATACTTTGCTATGCATTTATTACACTGATGGGTTACACCAAACATGTAGAATAATTGTTTAGACCACAACTTTGATTTGTCTAGTTCAGTGACTGAGATAATTGAGCACTGGGTTAACTAGTGGAAATAGTAACACAAACTAACCAGTTGAATATGTGATGTAATTTGAAAGAGCATATATTCTAAGAGATGAGAAGTACAACTGCTGTCTTCCTAATTCTGAGCCTCAAAGGACAGTATCACTTCCAGTGTATCCCACTGTTCGAATAGTCACAGGGCCCAGAATCAAGAAATGGGTATGTAGACTGCATTTCTCAATACAAGGACTATGAAAGAATTCAGGACCATTTTCAAAATTGCTAAATGAGCACACTGAAAAAGTGCGAGTAGTTACTTTATTTTCTTGTAATACGGTGAACTGTGTACCAAGGTTGAGCCTCTTACTAAAAGCATCTACAACTTTGGATATTATAAAATCAACATCTTGGGGCACCTGGGTGGCGCAGTCGATTAAGCGTCCGACTTCAGCCAGGTCACGATCTCGCGGTCCGTGAGTTTGAGCCCCGCGTCGGGCTCTGGGCTGATGGCTCAGAGCCTGGAGCCTGTTTCCGATTCTGTGTCTCCCTCTCTCTCTGCCCCTCCCCCGTTCATGCTCTGTCTCTCTCTGTCCCAAAAATAAATAAACATTGAAAAAAAATTTAAAAAAATAAAAAAATAAAATCAACATCTTAAATCCATCAGATTGCTGATAAGAAATAAAGGAATAGTCAGGCTTAAGACTAAATGAAGGTGCATACTAAAAGAAATAGGTGAGACACTGAAGTTGATTTTTACCTTGAAAGCATTTAAAAAAACTGAGTAAATTTAGGTTTCATAGATCTCAGGGACCAGGACATAAAAATTCAAGGTAGGAAGTCAAATAGGAGACCCTCTATAAAGATGCAAGCACAAAAGACCACCCTGGTATAAAGGCAAACAGAAATATGTACCAGAAATAGCAAACCAGAAATAGCTACCCCCCTAAAACCAAAGAAAATCGCTCTGTTCTGAACATTGGTGCTGATTGGAGGTGTAAAAATCTTAATCTGAGAATAAGCAAAAATAAACTTAAAAAAAATTTTTTTTAAATGTTTATTTGTTTTGAGAGAGAAACAGCATGAGTGGAGGAGGGACAGAGACAGAGACACAGAATCTGAAGCAGGTTCCAGGCTTTGAGTTGTTAGCACAGAGCCTGACGTGGGGCCTGAACCCATGAACTGTGAGATGGTGACCTGAGCCAAAGTCGGACGTTCAACTGATTGAGCCACACAAGCATCCCAATAAGTTGGTTTTCAATCCATATTTGTAGTCTGAATTCTCAGTATTGTGGTGACCAGAAAATATTCTTAACACTTCAATGACAATTTATTTTTTTATTTTTTATTTTTTTTAATTATTTTTTTTTCCAACGTTTATTTATTTTTGGGACAGAGAGAGACAGAGCATGAACGGGGGAGGGGCAGAGAGAGAGGGAGACACAGAATCGGAAACAGGCTCCAGGCTCCGAGCCATCAGCCCAGAGCCCGACGGGGGGCTCGAACTCACAGACCGCGAGATCGTGACCTGGCTGAAGTCAGACGCTTAACTGACTGCGCCACCCAGGCGCCCCTTCAATGACAATTTAAATCATAGAATAGTCATACAACAGAGTAGCATAGAGCAATTAAAAATGCACAAACTCGGGGTGCCTGGGTGACTCAGTCGGTTAAGCAGCTGACTTCGGCTCAGGTCATGATCTCATGGTCTGTGAGTTCGAGCCCCGCGTTGGGCTCTGTGCTGACAGCTCACAGCCTGGAGCCTGTTTCAGATTCTGTGTCTCCCTCTCTCTGACCCTCCCCTGTTCATGCTCTGTCTCTCCCTGTCTCAAAAATAAATAAAAACGTTAAAAAAAATTAAAAAAAATGCACAAACACAACAACACAAAAAGGTAAATATTGAGAAAAAGAAACCAGACACAACATTATACATAGTCTGTAATACAATTATATGAATTTCAGCAATAGGCAAACCCAAATTGTATTTTTTAGGGATGCAAAATTAGATGGGAAAACTGGAAATAAAGCAGTAGGTGAATCCCACAAAAATGAGAATAGTTTATTTTCAAGCCAGATTAGACAAAGTTTAAATCAGTCAAGACATTAAAAAATTGCAGCCTTGGGGCACCTAGGTGGCGCAGTTGGTTAAGCGTCCGACTTCAGCCAGGTCACGATCTCGCGGTCGTGGGTTCGAGCCCCCGTCGGGCTCTGGGCTGATGGCTCGGAGCCTGGAGCCTGTTTCCGATTCTGTGTCTCCCTCTCTCTCTGCCCCTCCCCCGTTCATGCTCTGTCTCTCTCTGTCCCAAAAATAAATAAAACGTTGAAAAAAAAATTAAAAAAAAAAAAAAAAAAAGAAAAAATTGCAGCCTTGGTAGGAAAGTTTAACTCACCCTTCTCAGTAATTGATAAATCAAAAGATGACATAAATACAGTTAACTAGTTTAATTAGAGAATTTAGAAAGGTTTTTGGATAAAGAAATTCATTTCCCACAAATCAATCACATTTCTGTACTTGAGTAAACAAGTAATTACAATACAAAGCACAAAGAAGATAAAGTATCTGGAAATGATTTAAGAGAAGTTATGCATGTTCTTTATGAATAAAAAAGAACATTTTGAAAACATTGATTAAGTACCAAATAATGGAGATATATATCATGTTTATTGATTATATGTCATAATATTATATTAGTAGATCCAAGAAATTCTAATAAAAATGTTATGTAAGTGTGTATATTTGTGTGTATATAATTCAGTAAACTTATTTGAAAATTTGTGTGGATGAGCAAAGGATAAAGAATAATCAATTATTCAGGAAGTAGAACAAAGTGAGGGGACTTGCTTTTTAGTATAAGCAATAATAATTTTATTACTATGGTAACCAATACAGTGGTTTACTGGTGAAGGAATAAGCAAATTAGTGAAGTGAGAACATAGAAACACATCTACAGAAATAGTAATCTGATTTATGCAAACCAGTGGAAAAACATTTTTGATCAAATGAAGTTTGGATATGTAATTATCTATATGGAATAAAATGGAATTGGAATCCTACCTCTTTTCATGTGCAAAAATCAATTCCAGTTGTCCTAAGAACCCAGATGTAAAAGGCAAACTACAAACTTTTATAAAACCATATGGGAGAATTTTTTTTTTTACTTCAACAAAGTAAAGAAAGTTTTGTTTTCCCTTATAAATTTTTATTTATATTCCAGTTAGTTAACATATAATGTAATATTAGTTTCAGGAGTAGAAATTAGTGGTTCATCACTTACATTTACAATACACAGCACTCATCCCAACTAGTGCCATTCTTAATTCATCACCTATTTACCCCATCCCCCTGCCCATCTTCCCTCTAATAACCATCAGTTTATTCTCAATAGTTAAGAGTCTATTTCTTGGGGAAGTGCCTATGTCACTCAGTTGGTTAAGTGTCTGATTCTTGATTTTGGCTCAGGGCTTAATCTTATAGCTCATGGGATAGAGCCCTGTGTCAAGCTCTGTGCTGACAGCACAGAGCCTACTTGGGATTCTCTTTCCATCTTTCTCTCTGCCCCTCCCCGATTCATGATCTCTCTCTCTTTCTCTCTCTCTGTCAAAATAAATAAATAAACTTTAAACAAGAGTCTGTTTCTTGGTTTGCTCCTCTTTTTTTTCCCTCCTATGTTCATTTGTTTTGTTTCTTAAATTCTACATATGAGTGAAATCATGTACTTGTCTTTCTCTGACTGACTTGTTTCACTTATCATAATACACTAGCTCCATCCACCTCTTTGCAAATGGCAAAATTTCATTATTATTTATGGTTGAGTAATATTCTATTGTATAAACATACACTGCCTCTTCTTTTTTTTTAATTTTTTTTTTCGACGTTTATTTATTTTTGGGACAGAGAGAGACAGAGCATGAACGGGGGAGGGGCAGAGAGAGAGGGAGACACAGAATCGGAAACAGGCTCCGGGCTCTGAGCCATCAGCCCAGAGCCTGACGCGGGGCTCGAACTCCGGGACTGCGAGATCGTGACCTGGCTGAAGTCGGACGCTTAACCGACTGCGCCACCCAGGCGCCCCAACACTGCCTCTTCTTTATCCATTCATCAGTCGATGGGCATTTGGGCTCTTTCCATAATTAGGCTATTGTTGATAATGCTGCTATAAACATCAGGGTGCATGTATCCCTTCAAATCAGTATTTTTGTATTCTTTGGATAAGTATCTAGTAGTGCATTTGCTGGATCATAGGGTAGTTCTATTTTTTTTAATTTTCTTAAATTTTATTTTATTTTATATTTTTAAAAATTTACATCCGAATTAGCATATAGTGAAACAATGATTTCAGGAGTAGATTCCTTAATGCCCCTTACCCATTTAGCCCATCCCACCTCCCACAACCCCTCAGTTTGTTCTCCATATTTATGAGTCTCTTCTGTTTTGTCCCCCTCCCTGTTTTTATATTATTTTTGTTTCCCTTCCTTATGTTCGTTTTGTCTATTAAAGTCCTCATATGAGTGAAGTCATGTGATTTGTGTCTTTCTCTGACTAATTTCACTTAGCATAATACCCTCCATTTCCATGCACGTAGTTGCAAATGGCAAGATTTCATTCTTTTTGATTGTCGAGTAATACTCCATTGTATGTATGTATGTGTGTGTATATATATACACCACATCTTCTTTATTCATTCATCCATCGATGGATATTTGGGCTCTTTCCATACTTTAGCTATTGTTGATAGTGCTGCTATAAACATGGGGGTGGACGTGTCCCTTGGAAACAGCACACCTGTATCCCGTGGATAAATGCGTAGAAATGCAATTGCTGGGTCGTAGGGTAGTTCTATTTTTAGTTTTTTGAGGAATCTACATACTGTTTTCCAGAGTGGCTGCACCAGCTTGCATTCTCACCAACAATGCAAAAGAGATCCTCTTTCTCTACATCCTCGCCAACATCTGTTGTTGCCTGAGTTGTTAATGTTAGCCATTCCGACAGGTGTAAGGTGGTATCTCACTGTGGTTTTGATTTGTATTTCCCTGATGGTGAGTGATGTTGAGCAATTTTTCATGTGTTGGTTGGCCATCTGGATGTCTTCCTTGGAAAAGTGTCTATTCATGCCTTTTGCCCATTTCTTCACTGGATTATTTGTTTTTTGGGTGTTGAGTTTGATAAGTTCTTTATAGATTTTGGATACTAACCCTTTATCTGATATGTCATTTGCAAATATCTTCTCCCATTCTGTCGGTTGCCTTTTAGTTTTGCTGATTGTTTCCTTCGCTGTGCAGAAGGTTTTTATTTTGATGAGGTCCCAGTAGTTCATTTTTGCTTCTGTTTCCCTTGCCTCTGGAGACGTGTTGAGTAAGACGTTGCTCTGGGCAAGGTCAAAGAGGGTTTTTCCTGCTTTCTCCTTGAGGATTTTGATGGCTTCCTGTCTTACATGTATGTCTTTCATCCATTTTGAGTTTATTTTTGTGTATGGTGTAAGAAAGTGTTCCAGGCTCATTCTTCTGCATGTTGCTGTCCAGTTTTCCCAGCACACTTGCTGAAGAGACTGTCTTTATTCCATTGGATATTCTTTCCTGCTTTGTCCAAGAGTAGTTGGCCATATGTTTGTAGGTCCATTTCTGGTTTCTCTGTTCTGTTCCATTGATCTGAGTGTTCTTGTGCCAGTACCATACTGTCTTGATGATTACAGCTTTGTAGTATAGTTTGAAGTCTGGGATTGTGATGCCTCCTGCTTTGGTTTTCTTTTTCAATATTGCTTTGGCTGTTTGGGGTCTTTTCTGGTTCCATACAAATTTTAGGATTATTTGTTCTACTCTGTGAAGAATGCTGGTGTTACTTTGATAGGGACTGCATTGAATATGTAGATTGTTTTGGGTAGTATTGACATTTTAACAATATTTGTTCTTCCTATCCAGGAGCATGGAATCTTTTTCCATTTCTTTGTGTCTTCTTCAATTTCTTTCATCAGCTTTCTATAGTTTTCAGTGTATAGATTTTTCACCTCTTTGGTTAGATTTATTTAGAGGTATTTTATGGTTTTTTGTGCAACTGTAGATGGGATCGATTCCTTGATTTCTCTTTCTGTTGCTTCATTGTTGGTGTATAGGAATGCAACAGATTTCTGTGCATTGATTTTATATCCTGCAACTTTGCTGAATTCATGAATCAGTTCTAGCAGTTTTTTGGTGGAAACTTTTGGGTTTTCCATATAGAGTATCATGTCATCTGCAGAGTGAAGTTTGACTTCCTCCTGGTCAATTTGGATGTCTTTTGTTTCTTTGTGTTGTCTGATTGCAGAGGCTAAGACTTCCAATACTGTGTTGAGTAACAGTGGCAAGAATGGACATCCCTCTCTTGTTCCTGACCTTAGGGGGAAAGCTCTCAGTTTTTCCCCATTGAGGATGATATTAGCATTGGGTCATTCTTATATGGCTTTTATGATCCCAAGGTATGATCCTTCTATCCCTACTTTCTTGAGGATTTTTATCAAGAAAGGATGCTATATTTTATCAAATGCTTTCTCTGCATCTATTGAGAGAATGATATGGTTCTTGTCCTTTTCTATTTTTAACTCTTTGAGGAACTACCATTCTGTTTTACAGAGTGGCTCCACCAATTTGCTTTCCCACCAACAGTGTAAGAGAGTTCCGCTTTCTCTACATCCTTGCCAACACCTGTTGTTTCCTGTGTTTGAATTTTAGCTATTCTCACAGGTGTGAGGTAATACCTCATTGTAGTTTTGATCTGTATTTCTCTGCTGATGAGTGATGTTGAACATCTTTTCATGTATCTGTTAGCCATCTGTATGTCTTAAGGTAAAGACAGTTTCTTAAACACATACATACACAGAGCAGAAATCAAGTAAGGAGAAGGTTGACAAATTTAGTGACATTAAAGATAAGAGCTTGTGTTAATTAAAAGACACCATAAATAGAATTAAATGACAATCCACAAATTAGAAGAAAATATAACAAATATATATGACAAAGGATGGGTGTCAAAAACAAAAAAAAGTCAAGATGTCAATAAGATAAAGGTGAACAATATAATAAAAAAATGGGCAAAAGGCTGAGCATGCTCTTTACAAAGGGAAAACCAAAATTGCTAATGAACACAAAATAAGATCATGGTGAAATAACACTTAACACTCAACAGAAGGACAACCTAGTACAACTACTTTGGAAAACAAGTTGGTACAACCTAGTGAAATTATGCATGGTCATTCTTATGACATTGATTCAATGCCTGTATATGCACTAAGTGATATGTACAAAATGTTTAAAGCAGTAATTTTTTCAAAAGAAAAAAAATCTTTGGAAATCAACCCATCAATCTTTAAACAGTCAAATGAATAAATGGATTTTGTTGTATTCACATGGTAGGATACAGGTTAAAAACAAATGAACTAGAGCTACATCCATCAATAAGGCAGAATTTGTGAAAAACATGTCTTAAGCAAAAGAAACAAGGAGAATATATAGAGCATAATTGAAGTGATATAAACTTCAAAAAACATGCAAAAGTAAACAAGAATGTTATGAAAATTATAAATCCAGTATAGTCGTTTCATCTGAGAAGATAAGACAGTGAATGGCTTTAGAAAGGGATGTATAAGAGCCTTCAAAGTAATAATTTTTTCTTTCTTAATATGGTTGGCATATACATGGCTGTGATATGTATTGTTTTCTTTATCTCTTATAAGTATCTCATAAGCTTTATTTTAGATCTTTTCAACATTTAATAAATATCTTTTTAATTTATTTTTTAAATGTTTATTTTTGAGAGAGAGAGAGAGAGAGAAAGGGAGGGAGAGAGTGTGCCAGAGTGTGAGCTGGGGAGGAGCAGAGAGAGAGGGAGACACAGAATCTGAAGCAGGCTTCAGGCTCTAAGCTGTGAACACAGAGCCCGACACAGGGCTCGAACTCACAGACTGCGAGATTATGACCTGAGCCAAAGTCGGTCTCTTAACCGACTGAGCCACCCAGGCACCCCAATAAATACCTTTTTAAAGGGAGTGTTATGTGAGCCACAAATACTTCTCATGGTTGAAAAGTTTTATATATGACAGTGTTCTGCCAGTAGCAGAATTGCTCAAGTGCTAGAGGAATCATATTCCTAGTATTTCAAAGTCTGGCTTTTATGATTGGGATTGTGTTACCCCTCAAAATATATTGAAGTCCTAACCCTCAGTAATCAGGATGTAGGGTCACTGCACATGTAATTTGTTGAAACAAGGTCATACTTGAGTGGGGTGGGCTTCTACTCCAACATAACTAGTGTCTTTACAAGAAGATGCCATGTGAGGACACCAACATACAAGGAAAACATCGTGTGGTAATTAAGGCAGAGTTATAGTTGTATGGCTGCAAGCTAAGGAATGCCAAAGGTTGCCAGAAAAACACTTGCACCTAGGAAAAAGCAAGGAAGAATTCCTCTACAGTTTTCAGAGGGAGCATGGTTCTTTTGCCAACAGCTTGATTTTGAACATTCAGCTTCCGGAACTCTGACATAAGAAATTTCTCTTGTTTTAGGCCATCCAGTTTGTGGTACTTTGCTATGGCAGTCCTAGGAAACTAATACATGAGCAAATTACTCACTGTATGTTTTCAGGAAGCAGCATTGCTGGCTTCTCCAGAAAATAAGGATAGGCAGTAAGTTATGTTCATTTTACTTGAAGTTGAAGAGGAAGAAAGACAATTATAGTCTTGACAGCCTCTTGAATATAATATATGCAATGATAATGCATGTTTTTCTTAAGTCAGCACTTTCAATTTATTTTGGATATTCGTATGTTTAAAAATTGAAAAGGCAGAATGTAGTAATATACTCTAAAGTCTCCTATCCCCATCATTTGCTTATGTTTCTTTCCAGAGATAGTTATGCATATATTAGCACATGAGCATACACACGATTATTATACCACCCCCCTTTTCATTGTATACTATTGTATACCCTGTTCTGTATGTTTTTTCTTTTCCATCTAACTTGTATCCTGGAGATGTTTTCATATCGCCACATAAGTGTTTCCTTTTACTCATACATAGGGCTACTGGGCATCTAACAATTTTTAAAGCAGTGATATATTTAGATCAATATATTTAAAAAATATTTTAATTCTGCTTTTGAAAAGAGAAGCAGGCTAATGGAAACTTTTAGGTAAAGATGATTGAGTGAAGTTTCATCACAGATTTTATCTCCCTTAATAAATAGTAGATAAGTGCTAAAATCTTATCATATAAATTTTGGAAAATGATAACCAAAGAAGGAAAAAGAAGTTTCTGTATCAAAATATATTCTGGTTCTTTTGCCATCCTCATCTCCATGCCAGAAGGGTAAATGACAACAGGAGTAGTATAGACAAAATCCTGAGATTTCTCACTGAAAACTCTCACTTGGGGAGATGTAGACTGAAAATGTGAATAGACAGCAGGGGGTAAAGTCAAAATTAAACCTTTGAGAGTAGATATCAGCAGCACTGAAAATTATTTCTAGGAAACTACCTTTCTCCAATGAGTCAAAGTCTTTTGTAGCAGGAAATACCCCTGGTTGGGTATGGATTGTGCTCTTTATAGGACATTAAAAGAATTCCAAAGATAAGACAGACAATAGTTTGCTTAGATGATGTGCCGTTATTTTCATGTATCCTCTTCCCTTTTCCAGCACTACAAACTCTTAGACTGCAGATAAGCAGATAGAACACCAGATCTTGTCCTCAATCTGTAGTTGGATAAAATGTGAGAGTGTCAAGAATAATTAACCCGCACTGTATCAGATAAAATAAATGTTAACATTAGAGGTATATACATTACCAACAGCAAGGTTTTAAAAAATGTCCAGCAACTAAATAAACACGTTACAGCAAAATATTGGGTAAATGAAATATAGCAATGCACAACAGATGAAGTAACCAGTCAGGAAATTATATTGTTCAAGGAAGGGAAGAAAACCTTCCAAGTATGTTTTGAGCTATACAGGATTTAATAAAAATACAAAATCAATAAAACAACAGGTTCAAAGACAGGGCACTAAACAAGAGAATAAAATGAAAGGGAAATTTCATAGCTAGTAAAAATAATCAAGTTCAAAGCAGCAACATTTACAGCTCTACTAAATAAGTTAGAAACAACAAGAGCCAGGAAAGAGTAACATGTTGAATTTCTGCCCTGGGTGAAATATTTAAAATAATAAATTCAATGAAAAAAATAAAGAGATTTTAAAAGTTACAGAAGGTGAAAGATTGGGAGGCCTAAGATGATTTCATACCTTGAAGTAGAGAATGTAGTTAATGGAGGAGAAAACTGTTAAGATATAAAAGAGGAAAATTTCTCCCAAATTAAGACAGCAATTAGAATATATCCTAGACAAATTATGGACTTCAGAGAAAGACTTTTTTTACACATGTAGGAGGGAAAAAAATCCTATCTTATGCAATGGGTGGGAAGCAGGAAATTGTAAATATCACAAATTTCTCCACGACAACTTTCAATACCATCTAGAGAGTCTATAAAATTCTGAGGGAAAGCAAAAGTGACCTAAAGATATTTATTTAGCTAAGTTTTAGTTTGTAGTAAAAGCAACATTTGGCTGACATTCTCAGAGAAGAAAGAACTCAGGGACTATAGTCCTATGATCTTTTCTCAAAGTAACTACACATCAATGAAGTCTAAGTAATCAAAAGTGAATCAAATAAGAATTCAGGAACAGAAACAGATTTGCAATGAGTATAGTAGGCAGAATTCTAACATGGCCCTCCAAGATTCTTGTGCCTTGCTTTATATGCCTTATATAATCCCCCTTCTTCAATATGAATGGATCTAATATGTATGATCAAGTAGTACTTCTTTGATTATGTTATTAATCAGTTGACTTTGAGTTAATCAAAAGGGGCCCGAGTGGGCCTAATTTGATCAGGGGAATCTGAAATTTCAGAGAGATGTTCTCCTGATGGCCTGAAAGAAAGGAGACATACTGTGGTCTGCCTATGGAGAGGAGTGGCTGATAGGCAACAGCCAACAAGAAAATGGGAGACCTTGGTCCTACAATTGTTAAGGAACTGTATTCTGCCAATAATTGTGTAAGCTTTGAAAGAGGACTACACGCTCCAGAGGGAGCCAGCCAGCCCGTGTCTGGATTCCAATTATGTGAGACTCTGAGCTTAGGAGCCTGCTAACCCATACCTGGACTTTTGACCAATGGAAAATATGAGATAATAAATAGGTGTTGTTTTTAGCTATTAGCTTTGTGCTAATTTGTTAGAAACAATGGAAAACTAATACAATGAGCTTTTAGTATAGGATGAAGACAAAACAACTTGGGGAATTTTGATTTAAGAATATGAAGTCAGTATTATTAAATTTGAGGAAGGAAGATTATATGACAAACTAATTGGGAAATTGGAGTAAAGGAAGAAAGAGGAGTAAGAAGAATCTTATCTTTAAGACAAAACCACAGTAGAAAATGGTGGCTGAAACATAATGACTTCAAATTCTTAATTTTTACATAATATTATCCTAAATATAAGCAGGATCTGGGAATATCATGGTGGGTGAACAGATTCAAAATTGTTCTTCCTCTTTGGGAGTTTAAATTCTACTGAAGGAAATGGACAATATGAGGAAACAAGCAAAATTAATGTGGTTTGTGATCCATTTCCATGACTTCGAGCATAAATTACTGAGAGAAAGAATTATAGCCAAAAATACCTTTAGAAATGGTGGTCAGAGAAGACTTTTATTGAGAAGTTGTACTTAAGCTAAATCTGAAGCATAAAGAGAAGTTAGTTATATGGAAAAAAGAATGAATCAAATTTGGATGCAAAAAAATCTCAAATATATAGAGGTCTTGAGGTGTTCAGGATCTGAGAGAAGACTAATATGGCTGGAGTCCAGTAAAAAAATTGGACGCAGACAGAAATAGGAGTTAAATTATTCAGGACTTTAAAGGTCACAGTAAGATACTGAATTTTGATATAAGTTTAATGAGAAGGATTATTGAATCATTATGGGGAATGACAAGGTCTGATTTATGTATAAAGACAAGTCCTCTTGTTGCAGCATAGAGAATATATATTGTTAGAGAAACAAGAGAGGAAGGAGAGACACCAGTCGGTACACTGACAAGCAAGCCGGAGAGAGTGATGATGGTAGTCCCAGCTAGATAGATAGAGATTGAGGGTACATGGATTTAAGATGCCTAATGGAGATAAAATTGGTAGGATTTACCTTCAGATTTGACGTAGAAATTATTTACATGCAGGATCAATTATGGTTCCTAGATTTCTAGAATTGACATTATATATTTGGAAAGACACAGCAGAGGGTGAGAGTGGTTTAGAGGGGTGGAATATATATATATATATTTTTAGTGTTTATTTATTTTTGAGAGAAAGAGAGAGAGCAAATGAGGAGGGGCAGAGAGACAGGGGTACAGAGTATCTGAAGCAGGCTCTACGCTGACAGCAGACAGCTCGATGCAGGGCTTGAATTTATAAACCATGAGATCATGACCTGAGCCAAAGTTGGACACTTAACCAACTGAGCCAACCAGGTGCCCTGAGGGGTGGAATATTTTTGAAAATGCGTTTTATGTGTTTTTGACATTAAGTTTGAGATATGTATGAGGCAGAAAAGAAATTATGTAAAGTAGGCAATTGTGTGTGTGTGTGTGTGTGTGTGTGTATATATATATATATTGCATATATGTATATATATTGCATATATATGTGTGTGTGTGTATATATATATATATATATATATATATATATATATATATATATGCCTTGGTTAGGAAATGGCTTGGTTATAGATATAAATCTGAGCTTCACAGTAACACTGAGATGTAGATTTTCCTTGTTTTGTAAGAAATTGAAGAGATTAGTACCATTATCTCCTTAAATATTTGTTAGAATTCACCACTAAAACCACCTAGACCTGTTGCTTTCTTTTTTTCTAAGTTATTAATTATGGATACAATTTACTTACTAGATATAGGCCTATTCAGATTATCTTTGTATGAGTTTTGGTAGATTATGTCTTTCAAGGAATAGGTCCATTTCATCTAGTTTATCAAATTTATGGACAGAGTTGTTCATAATATTCATTTATTATCCTCCCAGTGTCCATAGAATCAGTAGTTATGACCTCTCTTTTATTTCTGCAATTAGTAATCTTATTTTTAAATTTTTTTTTCCCCTCTCGGTTAGCCTGACTAGAGGTTTATTGATCTTTTGAAAGAACCAGCTTTTAGTTTCACTGATTTTCTCTATAGCTTTTCTTTTTTATTGTATTAATTTCTCCTGTAGTTTTTATTATTTCATTTATCATGCTTGATTTAGGTTTATATCGCTTTTCTTTATCCAGTTCATAAGGTGGAAGTTTATATAAGTGACATTAGATCTTTATTCTTTGCTAATATTTCTATTCAGTGTTATATTTCTCCCTCTAAACACTGCTTTTGCTATATTTGACAAGTTTTGATAGGTTGTATTTTCACTTGCCACTAAATATATTTAAAAAAAATTTTTTTGAGAATACTTCTTTGACCCATTCATTATGGGGAATTACACTGTTTAATCTTCAGATGCTTGGAAAATTTCCCCATTATCTTTATGTTACTGATTTCTAATTTAATTCCATGTGGCCTGAGAACATACTTTGTTACTTTGTATGAATTCTATTTTTTTTTAATTTAGGGTGTGTTTTTTGGCTCAGAATGTGATCTATCTTGGTGAATTTTCTATGTGAATTTGAGAAGAATGTATATTCTATTTTATTGGATAGGAATTCAATAAATGTTGACGCAATCAAGTGGTTGATAGTGCTGTTCTGGTCAACTGTATCCTTACTGATTTTCTGCCTTCTTGATGTATCAATTACAGATATAGGGGTGTTGAAGACTTTGTAACAGTAGATTTATCCATTTTTTTCTTTTCTTTCTATCAATTTTGCATTCTATTTTGATTTTCACTCATTATGGGCATACACATTTGTGATCGTTATGTGTTCTTGGAGAATTGAACTCTGTGTCATTATGTGATGATTTTCTTTATCTTGGAAAATATTCTTTGTTCTGAAATCTGATTTACCTGAAATTAACATATTCTCGTTTTCTTTCAACGTGTATTAGCATGGGTATATCTTTCTCTACTCTTTTACTTTGAATCTGAGTTTTTTTAAATTTAAAGTAGATTTCTTGAAGACAACATATAATTATTATTATATAATATTATTATTATAATTATTTTCTTAATCTACTCTGACAGTCTCTGCATTGGGACTGATGTACTTTGACCATTCAATTTAAAGTGATCATTAATATAGTTGGATTAGTACCTACCACGTTTGTAACTGTTTTTCTATTTGTTGAAATTTTTTCTATATTTATCGCATTTTTCTCTCTTATGGTTTTGGTTGAGCATTTTATATGATTATATTTTTACTCTTCACTTTGCCTAGTAATTATATATCTTTTTAATTTTTTAGAAGTTGCTCTAAAATTTGTAATATACATTTTTAACTAATTTAAGTCCATTTTCAAATAATATTATACCTCTTCATATGTACTAAAAATATCTGATAGTAGTCTTCCCTATTTCTCCCTCTCAATGACATTGCTATAATTTATTTCACTTAATTGTGTGCTATAATCACCAAATGCATTCTGACTATTGTTGCTTTAAAATATATATTTTAGATGAATTAAGAATGAAAAAAAATCACCCTTTATTCATTTTCTTATTTATGCTATTCTTTTCTTCATATAAATTTGATGTTTTAACCTATCATTTATTCTCCCTGAAAAACATAAAAAAGAAAAAAGAAAAAAGAAAAAGGATTTCCTGCAGGGCAGATCTCCTGGTGATGAATTCCTACAGTTTTTGTTTGTCTGAGAAAAATCTTTATTTTTCTTCTGTTTGGAAGGTTATTTTTACTGGATATATAATTCTAAATTGGTAGGGGTTTCTGTTTTAACACTTTAAAAATTTTATTCCATTTTCTTGTTGGAATCATTTCTGGCAATAATCTGCTGTCATTGTTTTCCTTGTTACTCTATGGGTAAGGTGCCTTCCCATCTCTGTTCCCCTTCCCCCAGCATCTTTATAGATTTTCTCTTTGTTTTCAATTTTCTGCAGTTTGAGTGTTTTATACCTAGATGTATATGTTTGGTATTTATGCTGCTTGGTGTTCTCTGAAATTCCTAGATTTGTGGTATGTGTCTGTCGTTAATTTTGGAAAATTCTTGACTATTATTTCTGCAAATATTTCTTCTGCTCTATCCTCTCTTCTAGTAATCCAATTACACATATATTATACATTTGGTAATTGTTTTGCAGCTCCTGGATTTGCAGTTCTGATTTTTATTTGTTTCATTTTTTTTTCTTTTTGCTTTTCAGTTTGGAAAGTTTGTTTTTGTTTTTGTTTTGTTTATTTTGTTTTGTTTTCGAGAGAGAGAGAGAATCTCAAGTAGATCCACACTGTCAGCACAGAGCCCCATGCAAGGCTCAAAGTCACAAACCATGAGATCATGATTGAGCCCAAAAAAGCCAGATGCTTAACTGACTGAGCCACCCAGGCACCCCCCAGTCTGGGAAGTTTTTATTGCTATATATTTAAGTGCCCTGATTCTTTTCTTTGCTGTGTCCAATCTCCTGGTGTGCCCATAAAAGATATTCTTCATTTCTGTTATAGTGTCTTTAATTTCTGTTATTTACTTTTGATATTTTTATGGTTTCCATTTCTCTGCTCATATTACCCATACATTCTTCTGTTCTCCTTTTTCCATTATAGCTTCAAATATATTAGTTATTTTATTTATTTATTTTTTAATTTTTTTTCAACGTTTATTTATTTTTGGGACAGAGAGAGACAGAGCATGAATGGGGGAGGGGCAGAGAGAGAGGGAGACACAGAATCGGAAACAGGCTCCAGGTTCCGAGCCATCAGCCCAGAGCCTGACGCGGGGCTTGAACTCCCGGACCGCGAGATCGTGACCTGGCTGAAGTCAGACGCTTAACCGACTGCGCCACCCAGGCGCCCCATTAGTTATTTTAAATTCCAGTCTGATAACTCCAACATTGCTGTCATTTGAGTCTGTTCCTACTGCTTATGTTCTCACTTCAACTGTGTTTTTCTCTTTTTCTTGCCTTTTACCCTATCCTGTGATTTAAAAAAAATTTTTTTTGAGAGCGGGACATGATGTAATGGGTAATAGGAACTAAGGTAAATAGGTCTTTAGTGTGAGTTTTATGTTAATCTGGTTAGGAGTTTGGCTGTGTTCAGTTTTATGAACTGTAGGGGCTTCAGATTCCTCAGACTTTTTGATGGTACCTTCTTTTTTGAGATTGGATTTCCCTGAATACTTCTCCTTAGAGAGAATCTGTGGTTTGTATTTCTTGCATCTCTAATCTACTGCTATTTTTATTGGAGCCCTGTTGATGTGGTGGTAAGGTGTTAGTGAGGCGAAGTAACCTATAATGTTATAAATAAATCAGTATTTTAGTAGGTCTATGCCCCTGGACTGTAACTTCTTCTTGCTACCCACATTTCTCCCTTTAGTGAGACAGGAAGGCAAGAGGGGACTGGAGATGAAGAAATGACCTTTCTCCAAGCGGGATAAAACTCTGGTAAAGTCCTTTCTCTTATAGAATAGGTCTTTGTTATAGAGAATACTTTGCACCTACTTCACAATGCTTATTCTTTTCATGCCTATAGTAGAGCCAAAAAGGGATCTTTGTTGGCTCTTTACCATGAGAACCTGTGGGATTTCTGCTGGTAAAACCCATAAGTGTGGTGGTCCCTTTATGACTATGGCCCCTAGGAGTTTCTCATTCTCAAGCTCATCCACATTAAGCCTCCAGCAATGTGTCAAAATAAACATTCAGTTATTATTAATATTTTATGGCTCCAGTGGTTTCTGCGAGATAATTAGATTTTGGCCATCATTCTCTGGATTCACCTGTCTCTCCAGATTTTGAGATGGCAATTTGTCTTGAAACTTCAGTTTTCTTTTGGACTCAAGAAAAATTGTTGATTTTCAGTTTGTTCACTTTTTTCTTGTTGTCAGGAAGAGAGTAATGGCTTCCAAATGCCTTACCTATCAGAATTGGACCTGGAAGTTCTCTTGCTTATTTGAAAATCATGGATTTACATTAAATTACCAAAGAACGTACCGTAGAGAAATAAATCATGGGATTTTAGAAACTTAAATATTTAAATATCAGATATAGTAGAACAGTCATTATGATGATGGATACTGAGAAGTATGACATGAGAGATGGAATAAATGCTGAGAGACTGTGAAGTCATTAAGAGCAAGAAAAGAAAATTTTTCAAGAGAAGGGAGTTGAAACCTCCCTTCACCTTTGAAACCTGAATTTAATCGGGTATTTCGGAGGAGGCAGGCCCCATCGAGGCCAGGGTCGTAGGTCTAATTGCTTGCTAAGAGGCCAAGAATGCCCGAAAGAGAATAGTGTATGTTTAGTTTGGCAAAAATCATAGTTGATTTAGATAAGAGCAGTCTCAGTAGAAAGAGATAGGAAGAGTGTGATGGGTGTGTGAGTGTGTGTGTATTGAAGAGGAAAGCAGAAACCAGACTACAATGAATGAAAGAGTTTGTTATAATAGATGTGAAAACATCATGATATAATCTTGTTTTTATCAGAAGAACATCTACTGTAGCCATGAATTATTTAGGAAAACTCTGGAAGGGTTATTGAGAGTCTATTCTGAGACTGTAAATCTGATTTGAGAAATAGAATAGCAAACCAGATAAACTATACTATTAATGTGGAAATAATGATGTTAAAAAACATCTCTGGAGGGGCGCCTGGGTGGCGCAGTTGGTTAAGCCTCCGACTCTTGACCTCAGCTCGGGTCATGATCTCACAGTTCGTGAGTTCGAGCCCCGCATCGGACTCTGTGCTGATGATGTGGAGCCTGCTTGGGATTCTGTCTCTTTCTGCCCCTCCCTGCCCCTCCTCTGCTTATGCTCTGTCTCTCAAAATAAAATAAATAAGCTTAAAAAAAAACTTTAAAAAAACCTCTGGAGATTTGAAGAGAAGAACATTACTTCTATAAGGAAAATTCTAGTGTCTAAGTTTAGGAAGTCTCATATAGCTAGTTAAGAATTTTAGAAAATAAGTTGTCCCTTTGGCAAAGAAGAGCTGCAGTACTGGGAAATAATATTTAAAGCATTCCTTTGTGTATATAGGATTCTTCAAAGGCATAATATGAAGTACTAGTATATACATGGCATTGTTAAGCTTTGGGGTCCACTGGTGAAAAATCACTGCTTCTTTTTCAGAAGTGAATTACTCTTCCCATCCCTTAGCCTCCCTGGAAACAGAACTTACAACCCTCCCTACTTCAAGGACAAAGAATTAAGTGACTACATTTTAACCTGCCTTTGAAAAGTGAATTTAATCAGGTATTCTGGAGGAGGTAGGCCCCATCAAGGCCAGCGTAGTAGGTCTAATTGCTTTTTGTGTGTGTGTTCCTTGTACCATATGCATTTTGATCTGGTGTGGGACTATGCTTCAAATGAGATTTGTCAATTAAAGTGAAACAAGTTAGTCTAGCAATTTTGAGTTTCATAATGATCCTCTGAAACTTCTTTTCATGGTGTGAATCTAATGATACTTTATCATAGAACAAATTCATCATTCATTAACTCCAAATAGGAGCATTGCTTTTCCAAGACTAATTGTGTGAATTCTTCTACTTAAATAAAGTATGTCATGTTAGCAGAGAATGAATCTCAAATGTGCATATCTGCACAAATCCCTACCCATTTCCAAGATCAGTTCTGACCACAGATACCTACTGGGTGATTAGAACATAGCAGGATATAACAGGGCCTTAGCTAATTTAATCAGCCACTCTGTTCTCTCAGGCAGTTTCCCGAATAGCAGACAAATGAGAATTTTGATAGGGATGCAGCCAAAGAAGTAGGCACAGATGACTAAGGTATTCATGACACTCTTGTACTTTTATCCTGAATTTTTTTCTCATAAATACACTTCCTAAGTTTGCTCTGTGTCTGTACACAAGCTTGGAATTCCTTTCATACAGTTTTTTATTCCTGTTTTAATATGTGTCAGGTTAGTCTCTTTGGATCTCTTATTACCTAATGAATCTTTCAAAACGAATTTTTTATGAGTAGTTGCTGATACTGCCATCGTTCTTGTTTTTTCCTTTTATTTTATTATTTTTCCTCATGAATGCTTTTACTTTTAATAATGATTATTCCATAGCTTCACCACCTAAAAGTGAAAGTTACTAACAAGTACTTATTTCTCAAGAAGTGTTTCTTATTTTTCTATGTAAACAATTTTTCAACTTGAAAAGATAGATCTTAAACAAGCTATGTTTTATTTTACTATGGATGGATAAGCAGTAAAGACCTTTACACAGTTTTTAAGAGAGGATTATTCAAATTTTATCAGCAAAGAACAGAGATAATACCAGGAACTGGCTGCCTTAAGGCTGACCCACTGTAAGAGAGCAGTCTCTTGGGGTATCTAATTCTCTTTGACTATTCTAATACTTCTCTCTGACTTCTTGTTAATATCTAGATAGACATCATGCTTTAATCTCACACATTTTCATCACTAAAATTTTTTTAAAAATGAGAAACCAAAGAGCTAAAATTCAAAAACAGGATTCACATTGAGTAAAAAAACAAAAACAAAAACTTAAGGAAGTGCAAACAAGGATACCCTGGTTTTAGCTTTTTGTTTGGCTAGCATTCATCTCTCATTTATAGAGAGGGGGGGGAAATCAATATTTCATCAGTACTTTTTATAAAGATGAATTTTGAAAGGATATTAAAAGTCTATAAAGAAAAAGAAAAAATCTAGTGATGATTTCTAAATCTAGATATAAGCAGGTTTATTAGAAGATAGGTATGTAATTTAGTGAATTTGTGGAAAGAAATGAAAAATTCCAGCAATAAATAAAATAGTTCTAATTCACAATGTAGAGGAGTAATGTGAAAAACAAAATAAAGTTACATTTTTTTTTTATAGAGAGAGAGGCAAGCTAATTTTTCTTCAGAATGCCTTAGCGCAAATGCCCTTTGGTATTTAATAACATGACCTCAATATCAAAGCTTCTAACAACGCATTCATGTGTTACATTTGTGAGGCCATCAACTTTTACCTTTACATTTCCAGGAGCTTATTTGTGGAACACGCAGGATAACTAAAGGATATGAAAATAATCCATCTGTCTGACGTTATTTTTATTTATTTATTTTATATTTTTCTATATCATGACTGTGATGTTGGAGTTGAGAGTTGAAAAGGCTCTTATCGAACAATACTGAAATCCTCAGAAGTTATGCTCTTTCAGTTCCTGGTATCAGAGCTAGGATTAGGACCCGGTGAGCCTGGCTCCCAGGCCAGAGTGCTTTTCCATATACAGAACAGTTTGCCTCCTTATGAGGCACAAGAAGAAAAAAGTATTTACTAACTAATAGAATATGATGAGAAAGGAATAAAATTATATGCTCTCCAAAATTGGCCTTAAATAATAACTATTCTATGGTGTTTTTCTTAACTTCCATAAGTAGTGTAGATACTTCTTCAAATTCTTCAAATTGGTTTTTTTTTTTCAGTTTTAAAGAATCCATACGTATGTCTATTATGAATAGAACCTATACTTCAAAAAATGTTTAATGTTTGAAAATTCACAAATGATAAAAGCATCAACTTTTTTTAGTTTTATAGTCTTCATATCCATAAGGAATTTAGTCTGCTAAATTAAAAAATAAATTCAAACTTTCAGCTTTTCAGAAGAAAAATTCTTACAGGAATGAGTCTTCTGCACTATACTAAATTTGTGGGAGTTGGAATTTCTTAAATCTATTTTTTTATGTGAAATATTTCAACATTCAGGCGTCAGACTTTGTAATTATTTCACCAGTGTTCCAGAAGATTGAGCAAGCTTACTAAATAGTTTGTGACTAAAAGATAGTATTCTATAAATATTCATGGCTCCAATACAGTTTTATGCCCATCACCCTCTAAGGCTTTTTCACAACTTGATTGAGAAAAGAGTCTTTGATTTGTCTGTCTGAGGTTAACAGCCACCTAAATTTTATTCTATTTTGGCAATCTAGTTTTGTTTTGTTTTGTTTTTGTTTTGTTTGTTTAAACAAGAATGCTTACTGGCCATTCCAAGGTGAAGGGAATTATGATTAAATTGCTGCCTTAGTGCAGTTTTTTTATGGTTATTTTTTGGGTGATTTCAAATTCAGTGTCATGTTAGAAAGAACACATATAATTTCATATATGTCAAAAATGATTTGTTTTGAGAGAAAGCGTGCAAATGGGAGAGGCAGAGAGAGGGGAGAGAGAGAATCCTAAGCAGGCTCCACACTGCCAGTGCAGAGCCCCATGCAGGGCTCAATCTCATGAATTGTGAGATCATGACCTGAGCCAAGAGACCAATGCTTAAATGACTGAGTCACCCAGGCACCTCCGATTGCTTTTAACATAACCATTTTTTTCCTCCATGACTCATCAACGTGTTTCCTCTGTTCTTAGTATCTTCTCTGTCCTATACGTAGGAAACCTTTATTTCCTCTTCCTTGCTTTTGGCCATGCTTTTGACCCTCCTTGGCATGTACTATTTCTCTTATCTATGTAGTTACTACTTTCAGGCACATTCTTTACAAACTCTTCTATGATGTCTTCCCTTCTTATGTTTTATCCTGTAGTGATCTTGGCTGCTAATGAAAAAAAAAATTACGAACAGAAACATATAATTTATGTAATTTAGTTCTTTTTAAAATTTTTTAAAACATTTATTCATTTTTGACAGAGAGAGAGTGCAAGTGGGGGAGGGGCAGAGAGAGAGGGAGACACAGAATCCCAAGCAGGCTCTAGGCTCTGAGCTCCGAGCTGTCAGCACAAAGCCTGACAGGGGGCTCAAACTCATGAACCACAAGATCCACAAGATCCTGACCTGAGCCAGTCAGACAGTTAACTGACTGAGCCACTCAGGCACCCCTATGTAATTTAGTTATTTCTTAAGTGTGAATAGTAGCATGCTACTATAGAAAGAATACTTGCTATGCAATTCTATTTTCAGGATACCTGCTCTCAAATTTGTAATAAATATACATGTAAAAGAAAGATAATCATACCTGATATGGGTCCTCATTTATTTATAGAAATCCTTAAACTATAACAAAAATAATGTCATTTATGTCATCATAATATTTTTTCTAAATACTTTGCATATTTACATTTAATCATAAACTCTAGGAGAATAGATCTGTCCTATATATTTATTTAAAACTTATGCAGAATGCTGGACGAAACATATGATATTAATAATATTAATAATAATAATAAAATAATAGCTAACATTAATAAAGTGTTTATATATTCTAGGCACTGTGTTAAGTGTTTGGTACACATCATTTAATTTCTCATTTATTTTGCTACTGAGGAAGCAGAATATCTGAGAGTAATAGCTTGCCCAGTTCACACATGTGGTGAGTAGATGGGGGGGGGTGGGTTATAACCCAAATTGTTACTTGTTATTTTTTTATTACTTCAAAAGCTACTCTTGTTGCATATCTAAAGATGAGGGATAACAAGTTCTAGGAAAAAAATAGGTGGTTTTGTAGATAAAACTTTATATGCACTGAAAATATGTAGGTTTGTAACTATAACTCTCTAAACTCAAGTAAGTTGCCCAAACTGGAAAAACAACTCAATTATGGCTTATACATAACAGATAGGTACATAAACCTAGGAGGAAGCTCAGACACTGGGTCTCTATAAGCATTTTGTTTTCTCTTTTTTCCAGCTTTATTGAGAAATAATTGACATACTTCACTGTATAACTTTAAGGCATACAGCATGATGGTTTGATTTACATATGTGTGAAATGATTGCCAACATTATTTTTTCTGTTTACAAAAAGCTGCCTAATAAAGCAATTTACTTTTCATTTGTTTGGCCACAACTGTTCAATTAACACCTAACTAAACAGGAAATTCTGATGGTGGGTGAGTAGGAAGATAGTCATGCTCAAAATGCATAATGAATTAGTAGAATATCCCAGCTTTTGGTTAAAAATAAACTAACAAACAATGAGAACAATGGAACTAGATTCATCCAGGGATGATATTGGACATGCTGAACACCAAATAAAATCACTAATTTTAGAGTTGGTATAATTTTTACTGTCTATTTGTTTAGACTTCATTTTTAAATTAAATAATTAAGCATGTTGACATTAAAATTTTAAGATGTCAAAGTTGTTTTATTCTAAAACTAAAGATTTTTAAAAACCTTTTCATTAGAATTCAAATGAGGAATTTTATAACTTTGTACATTCTTCTGAAATATAGGGATTATCAAACTCTGTGATCAATGAGAATAATCAATTGATGCCTACATAGATGAAATAGGAATTTTGAGTTTATGGAAGGGGAAACAATAGACAATGTCTTGATCAGCAAAGCTAATTATCTTCCTGTCTCTATGCCACGTGAAAAAAATCACATATTTGAGAGAAAGTTTAAACAAAAATCTGGGCAAAACTTGTTTGGCTTCAATAGATCAATGAGAAATTAAAAACCATAATGAAATATTGGCCTAAATTTTCCAAACACTTATATGGAAATGTTAACTTACTATGCATTTAAAGGAATATATGTAATAGTAAAGGAAATATCTTTTAAATAATTTATGTTGATTGTTTATTTAATGGGAGGAGGTAAATTTTTGTGTACTAAATGTATTTAAAATAATATTTTAGGGGCACGTGGGTGGCTCAGTTGGTTAAGCATTGAACTTTGGCTCATGTCATGATCTTGCAGTTTGTGAGTTTGAGCCCCATGTTGGGCTCTGTGCTGACAGCTCAGAGCCTGGAGCTTGCTTTGGATTCTGTGTCTCCTCTCTCTGCTCCTCCTCTGCTCATGCTCTGTCTCTGTCTTTCAAAAATAAATAAATGTTAAAAAAAATAATATTTTAAATCTGAAGGATAGTTTTTGTATTTGTAGAACTTATTTTCTATAGAGAGCTTAGATGAGTTTTACTCAAATTGATCTCCTGAAAATATGTATTTTATATGTATATGATATATGCATGTATAAAATTTTATAACACTTTTGTCATGAGTTCATATTTCTACAATAAAAATATAAGCCTGCTATCTACATTTAAAAAGTAATGATAAATTTTTAAAAAATTGTTCTAAGTTTACCTGTTTGTTTTGAGAGAAAGAGAGATAAAGTGTGTGTGCGCACATGTGCAAGTGGGGAGGGGCAGAGAGAGAGGGAGACAGAATCGCAAGCAGGTTCTGTGCTATCAGCTCAGAGCCCTACTTAGGGCTTGATCCCATGAATCATGAGATCATGACCTGAGCCAAAATCAAGAGTCAGACACTTAACTGATGGAGCCACCCAGGTGCCCCTAAAAAGTAATAATAAACTTAATAATTAAACTTGTAAGCGAAATATTTTACCTTTTTTATTAATACATTTAAAAAGTATGATTTTTGCCTGATAAAAAAAACTCTAAATGCATGCTCTTTCATAACACTTTATTACCTTTCAATGCCCTTACATTTGTTTTACTCTTCCTTTCTTAAAAAAAAAAATACCTATGAAGATTTCTAAGTGTGGAGTTGAAAGGTACCGTAAAGATCACCTAAGGTTCCCCAGCTTCTATTCCATTATTCACCCTTCTATGTCATGCTTTTTGAGATTACGTATACAGAAAGTACATAACCATAGTTAATATCCTTTCTTCTCAGTGAATGTCCCAGTATATTCAGGAGCACTGATTCCCACCAAATGCCATATCCTTTCACCAGTTGTTTTGTTGATATGCCTTTTAGGAAGAAAAATCTTTTACCTGTCATATTTAAAGCCAATTTTTTCATCATCTCCCTTATTTTTCTTTATTCCAAGGTAAATATGTATGAGTTTTTCATCTTTTATAAATTAATTCCAAACTCCTCACCTTAATCTCTCACCTCTTGGTACTCTTATTGTTAATAATATTGTTAATATTCCTTTTAAGATTAGAACAAATGCAGTAGTATACCTCATGTTTCATCTTTGTCCATGATGATGACACCATATTTCAAATATTTGAAATTCTTTCCTATTAGTGATACTATGTTAAGAACCATATCACAACCTCACATTGAATTTCAAGTCAGGTAAAACCACAATAATATTTTTCACTCTAACTACAAGTGTTTCATTCTTATCTAACCTATTTTAATCCCTCAGATATTTTTATATAAAAATGGGATTTCACATTTATTTCCATTTATTTTTATCTTGTAATTTCTATCAAGATTTTTATCATAGCAGGTATGTGATGGAAGCTAAAAAATTCCACCCTAGAAACTATGATTCAAAGCACAAGTTTAAGACTTGTTTTCCCTCTAGGTTTATTGAGGTATAATTGACAAATAAAAAAATCCATATATTTAAGGTATATAATATGATGTTCTTGTATATCTATACATTGTGAAAAGATTACTACACTCATGCTTATTGATGTATCTATCATGTTACATATTTGCCATTTTTCTTTTAAATGAGACCATATTTTACTCTCAGCTAATTTCAAGTGTACAAAACAATATTTCATTAAATATATTCACCACACTGTTGTTCTTCAGAATTTATTTATCCTACATAACTGTAACTTTGTAACTTTGTACCCTTTGACATCTCTCCATTTCCCCTATTTCTACCCCTAGCAACCACCACTCTATTCTCTGCTTCTAAGAGTTCCAGTTTTTTAGATTTTACATATAAATGAGATCATGCAGTACTTGTCTTTCTGTAGCTGGTTTATTGCTATTAATATAATGTCCTCCGGGTTTATCCATGTTTGTTGCAAATGATAGGATTTCCTTTTTTTTTTTTTTAAGGCTGAATAGTATGTGTGTATCTATATGTGTGTTCTTCAGCTCTAGAATTCATGCTTGGTTATTTTTAATGGTTTCTCTGTTTGAACTCATTTTGTTCATGTATTATTCTTCTGATTTGGTTTAGTTTTCTGTCTGTTTCTAACTGCATGAAACTGCAATATGGGCAGGTTCTGTAGAGAGAGCTCCCTTTTTTCTAGATGATATTAGCTGGGACCATTAATTTCTAAGTTGATTTACTTACATAGGTTGCAGATTGGTACTAGTTGGTGATCATGAGCCCAGCTGAGACTGAGAGCCAGGAGCCTTGGTTCAGTCCACATGAGTCACTGTATGGGCCTCTTCATAGGCTGCATGCTCACAGACTTGTAGCTAGTTTCTGAGAGCAAGTATCTCAAACAACAGGACATGGTAGCTGCCATTTTTTTAAGGCCTAAAAACTAGCATAGCATCAATTCCACTTTATGCTATATTGCTTAGTCACAGAGATCAGTTTTAATGTGATGGGGTATGGACCTCAAGTCTTGACAGGAGGAGTGTCTAAGAATTTCTAGGCCATGTTTTAAAATGACTAAAACTTATTTGCATTTCTCTCATGTGCACAATGCACTCACTTCCTCCCAAGACTTCCCGAAGGTCCCATCCTACTAGACAATAAGTTAAGTCTTGAGATACAGAATCTTATCATCTCACTCAAGTCTGTGTACAAATGAGGGTCTCGGAATTCAGTTCTTTGGGTACAGCTCATCAAGGTTTATTTCTTTATCTCAAGTCCTGGAACTAAAGAGATAAATGATCTGCACCCCCCACATACATACCCTACATACAATGATGAGTCATCATAGGTAACTGCAATAGACATTTTAGTTCAAAAGGGGGAAACAAACAACATACAGTAGTCACCAGTCCATAGTAATTCTGAAATTCAGCATATCCCCTAATCTTTGATTAGGTCTAGTTGCTTTTTGAGAATTATTCCTTACAACCTTTGGCTCTATCCTCTGGAGTCATGGTATCATCCTCTGAGTTATCATTCCTTTTCCATAAAATATAGTCTGTATATGAAGCTGAGTAATTTTCTCAGTCTGTTTTTGCACATAGAAGATTCGAAGTCCATAGTTCTCTGTTTATTTTGTACTGTCTCTTTAATATGTTGGTGCTTCCATCAGAACAATTAACTTCAAAAACTTTATCGAGTTTCTATGAAATGTTTTAGGGTTCTGTCTTAGGCAGATCGGGCTTCTATAACAAAATACCATAGACTGGGCAACTTAAACAACAGATATTTATTTCTCACAGTTTTAGAGTCTGGAAAGTCCAAGATCAAGATTTACAAGATTTGGGTTTTGATGTGAGCGCCTTTCTTTTGTAGACAGCCACCTTCTTGCTGTGTGTTCACATGGCCGTTTCTTGGTACACGCAAAGAGTGTAGAGAACGCTCCTATCTCTTCTTTTTCCTATATAAACATTAAACCCACCATGAGGGCATCACTTCATCACTTCATCTTTAGACTTCATCGAAATTTAATTGCCTCCCAAAGGCCCCACCTCCAACTATCATCACTTTTAGGGTCAGCATTTCAACATATGAATTTGGGAGAGACAGACGTTCAAGTCTGGAACATATTCACTCCATTAGACAAAAATTACAAATCTCTGAGATAAGTCTATGTCTATCTTGGGACTCATATGATCCTGCTATTAGACAGCACCTTTAATATTCTAAGAAGCTATATTATTTGAAGGAGAGGTATGCTTTCGGGATACTTAGAAATTCCGAGAAACTCCATAATTTTTTTTTAATTTTTTTTTTCAACGTTTATTTATTTTTGGGACAGAGAGAGACAGAGCATGAACGGGGGAGGGGCAGAGAGAGGGAGACACAGAATCGGAAACAGGCTCCAGGCTCTGAGCCATCAGCCCAGAGCCTGACGCGGGGCTCGAACTCACGGACCGCGAGATCGTGACCTGGCTGAAGTCGGACGCTTAACCGACTGCGCCACCCAGGCGCCCCGAAACTCCATAATTTAATGAAGAGGTACACTTAAAGTATGCTTTGACTGAAGTCTCTATGAGGCATCATTTTGGATCTTTCTGAGGTCTTAGCAAAGGATCTTATTGTTTCACCTTTGGTTTGAGGCACTTTTTTTACTTTGAGAATATTTAGCCATTTGAAGAGTCTTTGAATGAGAAGAGTTTTATTTTTGAGCCTAAAGAATTATAATGGAATGTTTGCATACCTTCAAAATTCCTATGTTGAAATCCTAAACTCCAATATAATTTTATTAAGGCTTGGGGCCCTTGGGAGGTGAATAGGTCATGAGGATGGAACCTTCATGTAGGGGAGTAGTGCCCGTATAAAAGAGACTACAGAGAGCTCTCTATCCCTCTTTCTGTCATGTGAGTATACGTGAGAATTCAGAAGTCTTTAACCCAGTAGAAGGTTTTTGCCAGAGCCTAACCATGCTGACACCCTGATCTAAGACTTCCAGTCTCCAGAAATATAAAAAATAAATTTCTGCTGGATATGTCATTCAGTCTATGGTACTTGATCATAGCAGCCTAAACTGGAGAGGCAAAGAGCCCTGGATCCTTTATTTAACAAGGGATTCTTTGTTTTCTCTCTCTTCTCACACATTTAATCATAGGCAGCAAGAAGAATGAATCCAGGAAGTAATTGCCATATATTGTCTGGAGATCTCATAACTAGCTATATTTCCTATATTGTACATTGCTGCAGATGACAGTTTTGCTAAAATTTCTGCCACTACATTATGAGGATCTATATTCTTTTTTAAGTTTTTTTTTGAATATTTATTATTGAGAGACAGAGAGACAGAGCATGAGTTGGGGAGGGGCAGAGAGAGTGGGAGACACAGAATGCAAAGCAGGCTCCAGGCTCTGAACCGTCAGCACAGAGCCCAATGTGGGGCTCAAACTCACAAACCGTGAGGTCATGACCTGTGCCAAAGCTGGACACTTAACTGACTGAGCCACCCAGGTGCCCCTTGAGCATCTATATTCTAATTTTCTTTTTTTTTTTTTTTAATTTTTTTTTCAACGTTTATTTATTTTTGGGACAGAGAGAGACAGAGCATGAACGGGGGAGGGGCAGAGAGAGAGGGAGACACAGAATCGGAAACAGGCTCCAGGCTCTGAGCCATCAGCCCAGAGCCTGACGCGGGGCTCGAACTCACGGACCGCGAGATTGTGACCTGGCTGAAGTCGGACGCTTAACCGACTGCGCCACCCAGGCGCCCCTATATTCTAATTTTCAACAGCATTTCCTTACTGTCCTTTAAGCCCTCAATGACAACTTGTCTGTTAAAATTCTGCTCACAGCCTTTCAGCTTCTTTTAGCAGCTCTAAGAAATTTCCAGTATGTTCCTACTACCTAGTCCCAAGTTCATTGCCACATGTTTTAGATTTAAGAAAACCTGCATCCTCCTATACATAAAGATACCAAAATATCTTGTTTATATCTTGATTATATATTGTTACCTTAAAAATGAGACAATATTTTAGTGACTTAAAAAAATAATATTCATACATTTTGTTCATTAATCTGTATTTGCACAGAACTTGTCAGGGAAGACTTATGTCTGCTCCAGGATTTGTCATCTGGACTGACTTGATAGGGGACTGGACAATCTACATCCTAGGTGGTTCACTCACATGGCTGGCAAGTTGATAGTGATTGTTGGCTACAAGCTCAGATGAGGCTGAGGGCTGGGGACTCCATGTAGACTTTTCCATGTAGGCCTCTCCATGGGCTACCTGAGTTTTCTTATAGTATAGTGGCTGAGTTTTAAAAATGAGTGTTTCAGGGGAGTGCAAGTAGAAGCTTCCAATTTCTTAAGGCCTGGCCTTGGGCTTGGAAATTGGCATAGTGTTACTTCTGCTGAATTCTGTTGATCCAAGTAGTGACAGAGGGAGGAGTGTCAAATAATTTGGAACCACATTTAAAAATCACTATTTATAAAAAGAAGAAAACTGAAGATAAGCGGGTGAATAGAAAGAGAAATTTTATGAGTAACTTAGATTACTTAGTTCTGACTACCCGAGCTGCTCTTAGATAGATGTGGTGAAGAGAAGATGATAGTAAAAACAAAACAAAACAAAACAAAAAAGTTTCTACCTGTATGAAGCAAAGGAATAGAAAAGGGTCTAATTTTTTTTTTAATTTCTATTAATGCTCTATATTGTTCATACTGCTATTCAGAATTCTGGTAATAAAGCTCATTATAGCTTGAAATACAATATTAATTAAAACATTAACTCATCATCAGCTGCTGGTTTATATGTTGATGTAGTATAGATAATTCTCATTCTTGGAATAGTCCTATAAATTTCATTTTTAAATCTTTATAAAAACACTCTAATAGTTTTAGCTTCTTGATTGGTCAAAAAGGTATTATGAACACAAGAGTAATATCTTAGCTGTGTACTTTCTTTCAGTTTCCTTGAGCATTTATTTTTTCATCAGAAGTGTAGTTGTATTACTTTTAGGTATATTTCCTATGGTGTTTAGAAATACTTTTTTTAACATTGTTAAATGCCAATAAGGGCATATGTATAGATATATCTTTAATTATAGAAGCTTGAGGATTTTCAGGTTCCATTTCTTATTGAAATAATGGTTCAGGGGCACCTGGGTGGCTTAGTTGGTTAAGCGCCCGACTTTGGCTCAGGTCATATCTCATGGTTTGTGGGTTTGAGCTCCGTGTCAGGCTCTGTGCTGACAGCTCACAACCTGGGGCCTGCTTCAGATTGTGTGTCTCCCTCTCTCTTTGTTCCTTCCTTGCTCTCACTTTGTCTTTCTCTCTCTCTCAAAAATAAATAAACATTAAAAAAAAGGAAGTATTGGTTCAGATGTACATCTATTATGTTATAGAATCATATATTACTAGTCTTAACCTCATTCAAAACTAAAATACTGCAAATTAAATTAATAACTTCTATAGTTGCCATTGTGGCTAAATTGCATATTAAAACATATAAAATAACCTGGTGATGTAAGTCAACTTGCATTATGAGTTTGTAAAATGTCAGGTCTTGACAAGTATTTACTGGGATTTTAGACCTTAGCTTTAATGCTGTTTTCAGTAGATTCCTAGTTACTCAGATGGCTGCTAATGGACAAAGATTCCCTCTTGTTTTTTCCCCTCTCTTCAGTTTGCTTGTTAACTAATTGGAAGGAGGAATGACATATTTTACCTTTAGCTGAATTTTCAGGATTTAAAGGGTGGATGGTGCTATTAGGGCCACCACTAAGTGAACTTCAAATTTCAGAGACACTATCTTAATCTTAAAAGGCCAAATTTATGTGTTGTTATATATATAGCAATGATGATTATTACAAGCATAAAATAGTATTCTTTCTCTTCAGGATAGTATTTTGAGGAAATCAATGGGCCTCTTTCTTGCTATGCTTTTTCATCATTTCTATATTTGGGGCAAATTTCTGAATACTTGAATTTATGAAACCTTTTACCATAATACAGAATAATAATGCCATACAGATTCAAAACTATTGTGAGGCAGGAATAATTTCAAGAAAACCATTATTATTTTTAAAATGTTGCATTGTGTGTTTTTACCCTAGAACTTCATATGGTTACCCTTTCCTCATTTGGTTACCCTTAAACATAATGAGTTGAACTGCTATTTTCTTGACTTCATCTTCTTAAAAGATTAGTAGTCACAATTCTTGAATATAACCACAGTAAACATGTGTTCTTTTTGGTATTGACCCGAATTTACACAGTGTTTTTTTTTCTTTAACTCTGTGTTTTATCTGAAAGAAATCACCATAACAACTTGTGTCTTCAGTTATAGTTTAAAAAAAATATTGCAGGCTTGTTAAAATATGCCAGTAGACCTATGATATATCACAGCAACCCAGAACAATTTGACACAATGGCTAAGGAATCACTGCTCTAGAAAATATATCTACAATGCCAAAATATCAAGGAAAATTTCTTTCATTCCACTAGACCAAGTATTTTTCAAGTACAAATTGAGTGGAATTACTTTCTCAAATATAGAGGTCCCTCTACCCTTTATAGAGTCTGTTGTCCATCATTTGACCTACACTTCCCAATATCCTAAATTTCATTGTTTTCATAAGCCTATCAAAACATCAGTTCCTGCAGCAGCCCATACAGACTATCCATGCCTGTAGCCATACTGAGTGAACTACTTATTTTTAAATAGTCACTCCTGTTGCTTTTAAAGTTCCAAGTCAAAGACCCCCTCCCATCACTGTTCTCTAGACATTGCTATTTGAACTGACATTTGCAGTCAAAACTCTGGTGCCCACAAATGAAGTAAATGCACTACTTACAGAGTTGCCTTTTAATAAGGTGTATTTGTGTATTATTCATTCTATTTCTCACAATAGAATATAGTGTATAATTTAAATATTGATTAGATGGAAAACTCCATTTAGATTTTCCCTCACTCCATGGCTACCCTAAACCACATAACCACAGTAATTATAGATTTTCTAGTAATTTTGGTAACTGGTTAGATTTGCCATAGGGAGTGGAAAAATGTATAAACATTCATTTCAATTTTTCAACTTGGGGTCATCTTCAGGTATGAGTTCTTACATCATTTATTTATTTAATTACTTAATGTTTTGCCCTTTGAGAGTTAGCATTATGTCCTGTGCCCATACTTTGGTAACTTGCATTTGTTCCATTGTTTACTTTGCTATTTGTCGTGTAAATATAATTTATTTTGAATACAATTTTCATCTTGAAGAATGCTTTATTATAAGAAATGCAAAATTAGTCTTGCTAAATATATAAGATTTTCTTCTTTTGCTTTTACATTCTCATAATTCTTTAAATTCACAAAGTCATCAATTAAGTGCAAATTATTAATAACATTAATCACATTCTTACTGAATGCACTAATTTTCTAACAAATGACAGTTTTACTCTTGGATAAGAATGCTTAATTATTGGAGACACCACTAGAAATATTTTAAAATAGGGGAGAAATGGCCATTGTCCCCTACTTGTTTGGTCCCATTTGTTTATTTTATTTAATCAATATTTATCTAGCTTTTATCATGTGCTAGATCTTATCTCAGCCCTTTATAAATGTTAACTTATTAATCTTTGTAGCAACTCTATGAAGTAGGCACTATTACACCCATTTTACAGATAAAGACATTAAGAAGGTTTAAATAACTTACCCAAGTTTCACACAACTAATAAGTGCTGGAATTTAGTTTTGTATGCTTTTACCCTGTGCTAACAATATTCTTTGCCTTTCACCTTATAAATCATTTTTATGATTAATAATCCTAATTGATTCTGTCACATACCTATAAAATATGGTTTATGGTATAAATTATGAATATGAAATATGAATATGAACTCAATCTTATGCATATAGTATGCTATTCTTTAAATTTTATCTAATAAGGGGCAGCATGTTTACTATCATGTTATGTTTGAAGAAAAAGTTTTAGAGTTATTAAAACCAAAACTATTTTCAACAAAATAGAATCTTTTGTATATTCTTCCAATCTAAAATAAAGATGGGCAGTGGCTAGAGATTTAGTTTTCTTGACCATTTTACTTTTTTCAGAGAATTCCTTTGGGGAAAATTATAATTTCATTTTTATAGATATGGCCATACTGTTTTGGCTTTTATGGAAATTTTAATTCTCACCAAAATTGTTAAGAAAAGAAAATACATTAGTTTGGCTGATGTTATACTGAAAAAATATTTGTGGGTTTAAAATTTGTCTCTGTCTATGTTTTTAAAAGTATTTATTTTGGAAAAGTATTTTTGAAGAGTTTCAAGTTTGTGTTTGATTAATGTGTCAACGAAAACTCAACCCAACCGATAGAAAGTTATGCTATAAATAAACCATGGCCACATTATCATTTTCATTATAAGTTTGATGAAATATTGTCTTAAGGAGAGATACACTACTGACAGCAATGAAAAACAAGACATCAGAAATTCCATTTAAGTGCAGGTGGCAGTATTATTTACTACCAACCACTCATGTTACTGCCAGGCTTCTTAAATTTACACAGAGGGAATATATCCTCTCAGCTGGTGACAGCTGGAGGGGAAATCACACCGGTAGAAGCATATTCTTATAAATGGCTAAACAAGACTTGCTTTTCTTTTGTTCAACTTATATATAATTGGAAAGGCAGAACACCAATGATTATAACAAATAAAAAGTTTTAAATTCCAAAAAAAGCTTTCTTTGCAATATGTGCTTTCCAAATCAAATTTTGCATACCTATTATCTTTCCTTTCTTAAGTTTGAAAACCGTCACTACCACAATCACCATCAGAAAATTCACTCAAATAAAATTTTCCATTATAATTTTTCTCTCTTACATATTTTAAACATCTTTACCAGTTATATTTCTTAACTCAAATTTAAATTTAGTGCTCTTTCCTTTTTTTATAAAATTTTGTTTCCTCATTCCTTTTTGTTTGACTAATTAGTTTTTCTCCTCTAATCATATGTTTTAGGGGGCTAAATTATTTCCAGAGCAGGTTTTTTTTAACAACTTCAACTTTTTGCCATTCCAGAAACAATTTTAAGGAAGAAAAACCTTCCTTATAAAAATAAACTTAAATTCATCAAAATTATAAATATTCTAACTTCTTACTTCTGTGATTTAAACTTCTCCCCTGCAATGCGACCCCCTTCATTTAACATTGTTCTTGTACCATCACATATTGAAGAGAAACAGTATGACAGCAAAGTTAGGTAGTTTAATTTAACAAAAGAATTTGTACAATGATTTTTAAAAATCTTTGGTTTTAGTGACCTTTTTTTTGTACACAAAATAAGGAGGCTACAGAGAAGAATCATGGGACTTTTCCAAACCATTTCTTAGATAAAAGATATAGAAAGACTTTTGTATATAAGGAAACAATAGTTTGATCTGCCATTTGTCTTAGAGTAGGGAGAGAGGTAGTATTAAGATGTACTATGTCTATTCAAGCTGTAAATACTACCTAGAGATATAGGACCAAAGCATAAGCATAAGAGAATAAATCCTCTACAGGGGGAACAACTACACAGCTTATTGTTATGAGGCCTATACTAAAAATAGGTGTCACTGGGGAACATCAGGAAAAGTTGATGATCAAGTGGCAGAATAATTTGAGAGTTGGGGTGCCTAGGATATGACAATGCCCAAAGTAAAGCTTGACCTACAGGGGCAGAGGGAGCACGTAAACTCTGGAGCTGAGCATGCTCAGCTGTGCAGATTATATTAGACCAGTGGTTCTTGCTTGTTAGGAAAACATCAGAATCACCAAGAGAACTTGATTATACACAGTTTAGCCCCACCTCCAGAGCTCCTGATTCAGTAGATCTGAGGTGGGGACTGAGAATTTACATTTCTAACAATATCCTGGTGGTGCTGATGTTGCTGGGCCAGGAACAACATTTTAGAAGCACTGGAATAGAGTCATTTTCCCATGGTGTGTCTTGTGAACTCACTTTCACAGATTTTCTTGGAAAAAAACAAACCAAAAGGAAAAATAAATTTTGTGTGGTTATAAAATCTTTGAAGTTCTGAATAAAAATAATGTATATTTGCATAACCTATCAGGTTAATTAACATGATAATATAATCATATGAATTTTTAATCTCAAAATAGAGTATATAATATACAGTGGTTTACGAATCTTTTTGACCATGAATTTTCTTTCTTCCTGAAAGCCCTGTATTTATATCTCCCAGATCTAGCACTTTATGGAACACACTTGAGGGTATTCTTGAAAAGATGATTTTAAGAACACTTTCAGCTTTTATATTCTAATGAGATTCAGAATTTCTTCATAGTCTTAGGTGATGTCTGATAAAGGACTTTATGAGGTTAAGTAGGAAACTGCAAACTCTCTCAAGGGAGCACCTGATTCTGTTACATCAATGAGTACTCATTAATTGCTGACTGATGTGCATGTATATAGTCTGACCTTCTCATGGAATAATTATAGTGGAACTCAAGACAAAATTCACACTGCTCCAATAGTAACAGATGAATGACACTCTATAGTTCTGATGCTGTAGCATCTTACAAATTAATTGCTATAGAAACAGAAAATTTGAGAATCTGTTGAAACTGGGCTGAATTTATTTTCTAGTTGTAGTAAGCTGAGTAATGGCTATACAAGGATGCCAATACCAAATCCCCAGGACCTGTGAATGTCACTTTGAAAAGGACTTTGAAGGGGCGCCTGGGTGGCTCAGTCGGTTAAGCGTCTGACTTCGGCTCAGGTCATGATCTCGCGTATGAGTTCGAGCCCCGCGTCGGGCTCTGTGCTGACTGCTCAGAGCCTGGAGCCTGTTTCAGATTCTGTGTCTCCCTCTCTCTCTGACCCTCCCCCGTTCATGCTCTGTCTCTCTCTGTCTCAAAAATAAATAAACGTTAAAAAAATTAAAAAAAAAGAAAAGAAAAGGACTTTGAAGATATGACTAAGTTAAGGATCTTGAGTTGGGAAAATTATCTTGGATTATCTGGGCAGGCCTAATGTAATCACAAGGATCCTCATTAGAGGATGGAAGAGGGAGATTTGACGTGATAGTGGCATGAAAAAATAGTGTCACATAAGAAAGATTTGACCAGCTATTGCTAGCTTTGAAGATGGAGGAAGAGGCCAAGAACCAAGGAATGTAGGTGCTCTCTAGAAGCTGAGAAAGGCAAATAAATGAATTCTCTCCTATAGCCTGCAAAAGAATGTAATATTGCAGACCGTTTTTGACTTCTGAACTTAAGAACTATAAGAAAATAAATTTATGTTATTTTAAAACCCACAAAGTTTATGGCAATTTGTTATAGCAGCAATAGGAAACTAGCAAACTAGTGGGAAAACATTACAAAATATATGAATAGATCCTTTAAAGAATTTATAATCCCCCAAAGAATCACACATTCTAAATTCCATCATAAAAATTATTATAAATAATCATACCAAAAGATATTTGTTTATTTATTGCTTATTATGTATCAAGTGCTATACTGAGTGCTTTACTTGCATTACCTTATTTATATGCATTCATTTAGGGAGTTGTTATACAACTATAGATAACTTGTATTTAGTATCTCTATTTACTGAGGGGGAAAATGAAGCAGTGATTTTAAGTACTTTTGCCTTATCACATATTACTAAGTGGTTAAGAAAGGCTGTGAATCAGGTCTGTCTGTTTCAAACCGTTATGATATTATCACTGTAATGTATGATTTTCATCCATGATTAAGGGCAAGGTGATGTCTAAGATTTTCATCCATGATTAAGGGCAAAAGTCTAAAGGCATGCCTAAAGTCATGTTGGAGATACCGAAAGACTTTAGGCATGTCTAAAGTCGTGTTGAAGATACCATGATTCTATGTAATCAGCAGAAGTGTGAGACAATTTTTAAGACAGTTTCTCTTAATTATGGTCTAACTAGAAAGCCAACATTCTTTTAGTAACTCCTATAAAAACTTGGTATGAATCCTTATGTAAAATTTGCATCTGCACCTTGATATAGGAATTTGTTTCAAGGATTTTACATAGTGCATTCTCAATAAGCTTAATGAATTCTACATGCCTGCAGCTCTGACTTGTTTAGAATATAATCTTGCCATTTTCCTTGAGTGGCCTGTCTAAACAAATTTCAGCATTCTTAAAGGGATAGTTCTATAATGAACCATGATAATATTTATGGTTAGAAAATACTTAAAAAACAAATAATATCAAATGACTAAAAAATACAGTTGGTAAAGGTATTAAAATGAAATCACCACCTAGCACATTGTCTGGAACATAATAGACATTTAAATAAATTAATAATTGAATAAAACCACCCAAAATATTAGTCAAAATGAAAATTATTCCTCTTCCTTTCCTCATTTGATATGCATACCTATAGCTTCCTCAAACACTTGTGGTTGTTTGTGCTACTAGAATGGATTGTTCTATATACGTTGTTTGGCAACTTTTTTGTATATTTTTTGTTTTTGCTTGTTTATTTGTGTTTTAGGTTGTCTTTTCCTTAACCGTATACTATGAATGTTCTTTTTCTTAGTACGTCTAGGTCTACTTTATTTTTTACAGTATTGCTTCATAGTCTGTGGTATGAATATACAATTATTTAACCAGTCTTATGCTAATGAATGTTCAGATTGACTTCACTTTTATTGCTAATAAAAGTCATGTGGTTAAAAAATGCTGTAATATATCTTTATTTGCTTTATTGATAATATTCATAGACTAGATTCCTTGAAGTGGAAATCCTGAGTCAAATGTATCATACCTAAAAATATTGATGGGTAATGACAAAATGCCTCTATGAAATGTTGCAACAACTTATATTCATACCAAAATATATGAGAGTTTCTTTCCTTCTGCACTTTCACCGATTCTGAGTGGATGTGAAAAAAATCTCTAAAGTCTTCCAATGAGATAAATTTATATAAACTAGAGAGTGTTTTCTATATTTTCAGCCTCATGAAAAGTAGTGTAAAGAATACTGAAGAAGTAGACAATATAGTATTTACTTTCATACTTCTATTCTTGTTAGGGAAATTATCCCTATAAGATTTCCTAGTTACTTGTATGTAACACTGCATAAGTACAAAGTATGGAATGTATAGCATATAGGGCAAAGCTGTAGGATTCAAATATTGAGCACTCTCAGAATCCAGTAAGCAAAGCAATCAATATTTTTGAACTTGTTTGGCGAAAGGTCCTATTCATTATTGTAAGAAATAAACATGGTCTAGGGTAGGTAGAGGAGAAGAAATGAAAATTTCAGAAGCATTTCTGATGGTAGAAATGAATTAAATAGTGTGCTAACATACTGTTTGTATACAGGATTTTACTTCTGTTGCCACAGAAATGCTGTCATTTGCCAATGAGCTGTGATGATGATAAAGGAATAGCCTTTTTGATAACTTAAATCTGTGTTTGAAAACTTCAGTATTTATATTTTGGGGTTGATGTTTCATTAATTTTTATGAATGCAGGAAGGACATCAGGGGTGTTTGGGACTGCCACTACCTGTAAATGAGAGCTTAGGTGATAGGCAGCCAGCACACATCTGTCATGTTGTAGCCTCAAGATGTGGCCATTTCAGTATCTAACGAGCAGCTGTAACACTTCTGTTCTGATGAGTGCCTAAAAGCAAACAACAACAAAAAAGCCCAAGTAGAGCCAATGTGTAGAGAAACATAACCAGAGGAGAGCTACTGAATGAAAACAGCATATTTGGAACAAGAATTTGGAAATTATACCTGGGAGTCACTAGTTCTGAGGGAAAGCTTAAAGCAAAGTGCATCAAACTCTGAGGGGAAAGCTTGGTGTGAAATGTCCAGAGAGAAAAGGATAAAGACATCCTTTTCCTCAGGCACCAAAACAAAGCAGCACAAGAAATACTTTTTACTATAAAGAGGGTAGATACCCTGAACTCCAAGGGGAAAAAAAAAACATGGATAAGAATTGTAGCTTCCAAAACTAAATTTTGTATCTTTCAAAAACACCTGTCCCAATTGAGAAAAGGAAACATGTAACGTGATTATTGCATAGGACATTTAAAATTGAATCATCCATAAGCAGTTCAGTGTGTTTTGGGGATACACACACACACACACACACACACACACACACATACACACACCCTCCCTTCAAGAGTCCTTCAACATCTCCCTATTCTTGCTGCATTTACACTCCAAACATAAAAGTAGTCCTGGAATATTCCTCAAATCCCATAGAAATCCTTGGTTTAATAATGTAACATAATATTGAGGAGTTTGAGGATGCATCTTAACTCAGAAGATACTAATAAGGCATGGTATCTCTCCTGAAATTAGATAAATTCACAGAGACAAATGAGATGCAGTTGTAAAGGAATAAAAAGTCAACACAGGCTGCATTTCAGTGCTAAATCATAGTACCCTGTGATTTCTTGTGGTATGTCAGAAAGGGGTGGGAAAAAAACCCAAAACATGAAAGAACTTGACTTTGATAGACACTTGACTTTGGTAGATACTTGATTTTGAACTCTTAAAAGTAAGAGCCTTGTGAGTAGTCAGCTTTAGCTGGTATAGTTCTAGAATCCTAGACCATTTAAAAAGAATAATATACATTTTTTTAGTACATATAAGAAAACTAGTGACAGAATGGTGTGAAGAACATGTCTAAAGAGAACATGGCAGTGGCAGAAAGACATAACACACTCAAGTTTCTTGATTCCTAGTTCGACACAAATATACTGATTTATATACCCTAAACACAATTACATTTGTTGTTATTTTTCCTGCAATATCAAAATGTAGCAGATTAAAGAAGAAATAGCACCGAGAATCTTCACCTAACAGCAGGAAGAGGCTAGGTTAGGTCTGCCTTCTGGTTCTTGTTCAGTTCTTCTGCTTACTGTGTGTCATTGGGCAAGAGGAAACCTGCCCAGTGCATCCCATCTATAAATTTGTAATAATCCTGTTCATAGTCTTATTGGGAGGATAAAATGAAAAATTGTAAGTAAATGATTTAAAACAAGGCCTGACATGGAGGAATTGTTCAATGAACTATTATTATTATTCTTATCGGCATAATCTTCTAGCCAGTAGGCTTTTACCAGCTGTAGGTCTGTGAATATAAATAGGAAGGCTTAATCTAAAACAGTGATTTTCTTCCAAAATCTATGGCAAAGTTTACTTCTTATTTACAGTACAAAATAGAAGTCTGCAGTTTTAGAATTGCAGATAAGCTTTTACTGACTGTAAATCATCTAGAATAGGATGGCTTGGCCAACCCCCAATCTTAACAAGCCTTTTGCAGTTAAAGACTAATTTTTCCATTTATGATTTTGCTGGGTCAGCTGTATCATTTACTTTTTTCCCCTTCTTTATATCAAAATGTAGGAGTCTATTTAATTTTGTGCTATGGATCAAAAAATGTTATGAAAAAAATGAAATGTAGTGCTTTTAGCATTCTCCTATTTTTGATCTTTTCCTAAAAAAAATGTTGTCTGTTGCAAAAGCGATTGTTTTCTATGCATTACTTACTGAAACTTGTCTCCCTCAGAGTTTTCTGTATCAAACTGTTTGAACTAACCACTTTCTGTCTATTTCTTTCCATAATTACTTACTAGGAATAAAATCTATCAGATCATTTGTATTGCCTTTATTATTTTGTTCCCTTTTGGTACCTTCATCCCCCAGTACTTCACTGTCTGTCCTCTTGCCTCCTGCATGGGCACTCTGGGAATCTACCTTTCTAAACATGGACCTTCCCCTCTGATCCTTTTCTTCAGGTTCTGAGAGTCCTGATGCTCTAAAAAGTCATCATTTTTCATTGATGAAAATTCTTACCCTGCAAGGATCTTTTTTTTTTGAAGATGCATCCAGGAATACTGTGGCAGGTAAGTGAAATAGTCTTTGGCAAGTAAGTCTTTAAGTTTATTTCATGTCACATTGTGTACAGCTGTACTATTCCCATATACTCCATTCCTTCTAGTACCATCTCTGGTGTCACACAGAACTATGAAACTATCAGTAATGTGTTATATCTTTTTACCTTTGGTATCTTTTTAGGTGGAATAGGTAAGGTGCCAATTTGATCTTATTAGTTAATTAGTACATAATCATAGATCCTATTTCTCTCTGCTATCTCCTTTCCTTTATAAAGAAAGTACAGTTTCACATTTGTGCTAAACTGCATGCCTGGTATGTCTTTCCCAACCCTCTAAATAAACCCTTCTCTATCATTCAAGCTATAGCTTAAATGTTATATCTAGTGGAAAAATTTTCCCAATTTTTGTAGTCTAGCCTATAGACCTCCACAGCATTTTGTGGTTTTCTCTCTTATAGGACCTAACAGGCCTACCTTAATTATACTTTCATTTATTTGCTTCAACAATTAGAGGGTATTTTATACCCATCTCTTGAATCGAACCTGTTTAGATTAAATACTTAACTAATGTTTTATATAGAATAATAGCTTCAAGGGAAATATTAAGGACTTAATTTTTATATAGATAGCTACTTTAGTTGTTTTTTTTTCCCCAAACACAGCAAAACAGTTTCACACAGAGGTCTGGGATATCATACACACATTTGAAAGAGAACTACAATTATAATTGGAGAAAATGACAATTTTCGATCTTAAGAGAAAAGTTAAAAAGCTTACAGGAATGGCAATCCAAATACTTGGATTTCAGTATTTGTTTTGCCTTCAAGGTGTTAGGTAAATTCTTAGGAACCAGAAGTTAACTAGATGATGTGTATTAAAATCCTTGATAAACTGGATACTTTCAATGGCAAATAACAGAAAACTTAACTAAAACTCATTTACATCATAAAGAGAAATTTTCTACTTATAGAAATTAGGGCTGAGATGAGGGGCTATTCAGAGGCTTAAAATGTCAACAGGGATTCATCTGTTCAGATATTACAGTTCTACTTTCAGTATGGTAGTTCTCACCAAAGTTTAAGATGGCTCCCAGCAGCAGTCTGTGTTACCTGCTTCCTTGTTCACATTTTTTCCCCTAATTATCAACAGACTCTTATTCCTCACTCTGATTAGTCCAACTTGGATTATATGTTAATGGAAATTATTGTGGATTGAAACAGGCTAATAACTTTCATGCTATATATAGCCATTGTTTCACTGGTACCATTAAGCTGTTCACTTGAAGCCGAGTATGTGACTCAATTCCTCTCAAAGTCCATGGTTACTGTATCATGGCCAAGGGCTGGAAATAGATATAGAGGCTACTATCATGGCTATGATATTCCTATACAACTTTAAAATTCTGTAACTTATAAAATGTAACAAAATAGAAAGCATTATATATTGTATGTTGGGGTACATAGTCTAGAAAATAGCTGCTATTTCTCTCATATTAAATATAGAGCAGCCAAAATCATTAGGCCCCCTTCCCCCAAATTAGAATGTGTATTACCTCTCAAGAGGAAATGCTGTTGATAAAAAGGAGGATGGAGCTATACTTTAAAATGTTTTCAATTTGGCATGGTTAGACGACTGAGGCTGCAGGAGTTGCAGAAAAGTGAGTTTCTGTGGCTAGCAAATTCCCTTACAGAGGGCCAGCATTATACAATATTGTGCTCAAAGAATCAAAGGGACAATGACTATTTGCTAGGCTAAGACAAAACTTTCATTTAATCAATATGTAGATTAAAAAAAGTGTTGAGAAAAGATGAGACATCTTCTTCAAAGTTATTAGCATATTATTAATAAAAATAATTTTTTTCTCTAGTCTGCCTATTAAATATGGATCATTCAGAAGAAAAAATATATTCAGAAACAACATATACCTTTATTCTCCCTCTAGCTCACCTATGATATGAATTCAGTTTGTATTGATATGGGTCAGTTACAGACCACAGAATTTCAAATCAGAAGACTTGGATTTGACTCTGTTTTGCCTTGTAATGATTTTGTCATAATTGTGGTAATGGGATCAACTGGGGGAAAAGACAGAATTTCTTTAAACTTTGAATCCTACAGTAAGACGTGCTTTATATTAACAGTGAGTTTAGAATGAAAGCTCAGGTTCAAGTGTGCAAGGGGAAATAGAGTCTTTTCTGCTTATACAGCGTAAAAGCCTAGTAAAAGAAGTCTTCTCAAGATCTAAAGTAACTTGGTGAATATTTTCAATGCTTATATTCAGGCCAGATACTACAGATTCTGAAAGCTCCTTCATCTTTGGAGGTGAGACATAGTCTAGGGTTAGACATGGTGATATATCATGTCATGATTTACTTTCAATGATTTGTTTTCAAGGACTTGTTTTTACTGCTTTTGTAAGTTCTGTTGGTCAAGAACCTTCAACTGCCAGCCTCTTCAGGTTGAAACCTCAGTTTCAAAAAGTCTCCTTAATCAGTATCATGTCCTTCCAGGCATGGCCCACACTCAGTGACTGAATGAAGTGGTGTATAAAGATTTGATATTTTGATTCATTTTAACTCTGATGGGCCATATTAGCTCTAGAAAGAGAGAGAGAGAGAAAGCATGAGCAGGGGAGGGGTAGAGAGAGGGAGAGAAAGAATCCCAAGCATGCTCCGCACTGTCAGCACAGAGCCCAATGCAGCCTGGATCCCATGAACCATGAGATCATAACGTGAGCCCAAAAGAGAGTTTGATGCTCAACCGACTGAGCCACACAGGCTCCCTGAGCACAGATAACCCCTAACATAAGATGGCTGTCCAATTATTAACACTTCCCTTGTTATTGATTGGAATGATATTTGAGTGGAAGGGATTGTGTTAGCTAGTTAGATTGTTACCAGGTTTGAAGAGTATGGAGAAAATAGTAAAGTGGGATTAGGTGACTATTTCTGAGCTTGATAGGAGTCCACAAAAATACAATGAAAAGCTGAGAGCAATTAAATGGTAATTACAAGTTGAAGGTGAAAGTCAGAGGGCCTCCTTGACAGCTTATGTAGAGGCTTTCATCTTCTATATCTAGAAAGCAAAGAAAGCTAGGGATTAGGACCAGGACTTAAAGGTACTTCTAGAATGATGGAGTAAGGTGCTCCATGGATCTTCTCCCCAGTGAAGCAACCATAACTGGTGAAAAGTATAAATTAACAACTATTTAAAATCTCTGGAAATTGTCCTAAGGACATACAGAAAATGAAGGAACACTTAATAAAGTCTATTAAATCTTGACTAGAAGAGTGGCATTTGAGTCATAACTTCCCCCTCTCTCCATTTCTCATTTCTGCATGACAGTAAGCTCCACTCTGGGCAGATGCAGACAAGGACACAGGGCTCCCTCCCCTGTCAACTCTGGGTTGAGGGATTCAATACCTCTTAGAGAGGTTCAGGCTGTCAGCATTTCTTAGGTCCCCACTAATGTGTTTCAGAGACAATAAAGTTGGTGTGTAACCTGTGTTCACTATTTGAACAGATCCATTTCTTGTAGTGAGAATGCAATTAATGGTGGACAAAACCTGACACCATTCTATGAAAACTTATTTGTAAGTACTATGAGTAGCATTTACCCACAATTTAGTAAATGTTTCCATAATAAAATATGTTCTGATTTTGGATTCCACAAACCTTTGTATCCCCTTTCTCAGTGCAATAGAATTTTTCTAATTTTCATTTGTTTGTAAATTTGTCCATTTACTGAATAGCTCCTCAGCATGTACACTATGAAGACTTCTGTTCTGTTGCTGTCTCATCTCTTCCCAGATCGTCTTTTGATTCTCTTCTTGTTCCTTCAGTAAAGTCTTGCTCATAATTAACAGAGGTAGTGCAGAGGGAAGGGTATTTTCATTGTAGAGTGGGGCAGAGCTCTGGTTTTTCCAGTAAAGACATCTGACAGTGCAGTGATTGATAAACACTAACAAGTATAGGAAGGAGAGAAAAATATATCCTACTTGGGAGAATAAAAGTGTATTGTTACAGCAAAAAGGGAGACGAGACCTCTGAAACCCAGCTGAGATGCTTTTTGGTTTATGAGAGAATTATATAAATGAAGGTAAATTAGGGGCTTCCTACTGGGTAAATTGTTTTGTAAGATATTTACATTAAGAAAAACATTTTAGGGGGCGCCTGGGTGGCGCAGTCTGTTAAGCGTCCGACTTCAGCCAGGTCACGATCTCACGGTCCGTGAGTTCGAGCCCCGCGTCAGGCTCTGGGTTGATGGCTCAGAGCCTGGAGCCTGTTTCCGATTCTGTGTCTCCCTCTCTCTCTGCCCCTCCCCGTTCATGCTCTGTCTCTCTCTGTCCCCCCCAAAAATAAATAAACGTTGAAAAAAAATTAAAACAAAACAAAACATTTTAGAATAACATATGGATTCAATCTGAGTTTTGCTTTAGTGATAGTTAAAGTTAAATATGGACCAAACTTGAAAATGGGACAGCAAATTCAGGTTAATGACAAAATACTGAAAAGGTTAATCTTTCAGAAATACAAATTACTGTGTTATACCAGTTCTAGTAGTTTTTAAAAGCATTTAAAGAAAAAAAAACTATGCTTTCTGCTAGATCAGTTAAGTATTTCTTCTATGATATTATTTTCTCTTCTGCAAGGTAATTTCACATATTAAAAGAGTTGTGCTTAATTCTTGAATTGTTATTATTTTAAAAGTATTTTCCCTTTAAAAGGTTCTCTTTAACTTAGAAAATTTATTAGAAAGTTCTTTCATATTTTAAAATTCCCTTCCTCACTGTATTTCTTTGTTTTTAATATAGAGTGAAGAAGAATGATACGAGAAGGAGTTAGATATGGTTCTCATTCTTATGAATAATCAATAACAGCAATAGAGAATGTTCCTAATTCATACAGATTTTTGGAAGTGCATTCAAAGTAGATAGCAGCAGACCTAATAATTTACTTTATCTTTTAGTTAAAATCTGGGTTTCCAAAGTTTTAGATTAATCCTTTAAGCAGTAATCCTTTATTAAATAATGTGGTTAGAGTGGTATTATCTTCTATACTTTTTAGTAGTCATCATGCATATTACTTTTGAATGTAAGCTGTAATAACTAATCAAAGGTAATCTGTCATTAATATGGCTATATTTTTGTTATAAGAAGTATTTAGAAAAAGGACAAAAGTTATTTTCTTTTCTAACCCCTGAGGGAGAAATATGTCTGATCTTTTAGCCATCTTTCCAGTGATCTAATATTCTTTGGAATTTAAGACTGTCCACTTGAACTTAGGCACTTACTGAGAGGCTGGGTCATGCTATTTTTTGAAATTCTTACATTTCTGACTATTAAGGAGAAAAATCTTTTAACCTATGTTCTTAAGGTCTCTCAAATACAATACATAAAATGATAGATGACACTTACATCAATTCAATTAATCCCGTAAAAATATCTAATTCATTTAGTTTACTAGTTCATATAGGAGACTTTCAGAAGGTGTTAAATCATATCAATTCAGTCATAGAGTTAGTCTTGAGTTTGAAAATTTCAGCTCACACCTTTTTACTTAAAGTAACTACCAGGAATCTTATGTAAACTATTTCTGGTTCAGTTAAAAATATAGATAGATAGATAGATAGATAGATAGATAGATAGATAGATAGATAAATATTTTTTTCTTCAAATCTAGTATTCTATGAAATAACAGCTATAGCATCCGTGTTTTAGTTTCTTTACAAAAAAAATACACACACATGCATTTTAAACACATACATTTTGTAAATTATAAGGGGAGATAAACCAATTGTTACTCTTCTGTTTCTAATTATGTGTGTGGCCAAGGCCAGGAGGGCCCTCCAATGCATTATTAGATAGTTAAGGTCACTTGAGTTTTAGCCATGGTTAGTGGAGTCCAAAGTACTGAAATCTTGAAGTTTCAGGGGACTCATGTTCTCTCTGATATGTATGACATTGACCTAACCCTGAAACTTAGCTCTTTTCCTTTACTTCTGCAAAATGTCTGCTCATACAAATCACTTTTGTGTCTAACAGATGTTACTGAAAATACAAAGCTGGTAGAAGAGGGTCACTTTGTGTGCTGCTCAACCAATGACTAAAATTTTCCTTTGATTGACTGAGCCAACGCTCAACTGTTGTTGATTTATCTTATCTTCTTTCTTCTTTGCCCTGTTTTTCTTTTTTCTATTTTGTCCACCCACCCCTGCCCACAGCAAGAATTTTTGAACCATATGAAATGGAGGGTTAGTTTACCAAGATATTTCAGAAGGGGTTCTGAAGAGTCAGGATCAATAATATTTAAACTTAACAGGAATAAAGATGAGGGAATTGAAAAAATTTGCATAAAAAACTTATGTTGGGTAATTAGTGGGAATATTTGCCCCTATAATAATCTTAGAATGGTGGAGTAAATTGTACCTGGAATCAGGAAATCTTATTAAAAATATTTTGTTATGTTTGGGGAATAGTTTTGAGTCTGAGCTTCTCTAACATTCTAAATAGATATTATCTCTTCTTTTTCCTAAGTTTCACAATTATTTCTATAAATAGAAATTGGGAAATTAAAATTAGATGAAAAACTTTAGTGGTAATTACATTATTAGAGAAGATCTATATCATTTCAGTCTTTTAGTTTTTCTTGGACTATTCATGGTGCCTGTTATTGCCAGCAATAGCTATCCTTTAGGCCTTTTTTTTTTTTTTTTTTTTGCCAAAACATAATTTCAAAGAACAATATTCCTAGAGACACTTGTTATGAGGGACTGAGTTCAGAAAAGAGGCAGAGTCATCTGGCAACATTGCTTATTTCCAGGCTTGATGGCAAGACAATATTGTGTTTCTCTATCCTGGCATCCAACTCTACCCATTTCTAAGAGAGCCATTGTGGAATCAAAGACCAAATGTTCAACTGAACTAGACTTAGGATCAGATGCTGCCTAGACTGTGTGTTAGAGAGTTTTTCCTCATTTTCAGTCAAGACCTCCAGATACTGTCTTAGGTATCTGTATGTAAAATAAATTTGTTAAAAGTATTTGGCTATATTATTGGGGATAATAGTATCCAGTTTGAGAAAAAAGAATGTGGAGTCAGTTAATTCAAGTAAGAAAAAATGTATGTTAATTAAGCCTTGAATTACACATCAGAACACTAACCCCCAAACTTTTGATAGCAGTTACTCTTGACTCCACAGTCCAAGTCATTAGAGAGAGGATTGTATCAGTTAGGGATTTGTTAAGCTGCTATTAAATGAAATGAGATTTCAGTGATGTATCCTAAGAGAACTATATTTATATTATGGACCTAGATGTCTGGAGAAACCATCCATGGTGGGCATAGTGGTTCACCAATGACATTCAGGGACCAGGCCCCTTCTAATTTCCAGGGTTACCATCCTAGATAGTGATGGCTGGAACTTCAGCCTCCCTGTTCCAAGCAAGAAGGAAAAGGAAACAGAAGATGCAGAATCCTCATACTTGTGTTTAGGTTTCATTGGCAAGAACTGAATCACATGACAACTCCTACTAGTTGGCAGTACAAAGTTGAGTATTTTAAATTTTAAGCCTGTATTATAGAGGACATAAGTAAAAGGAATTGATGTTAACTGACATAGCTTATGGCATGTGTCACAAATTTTTACATAACATTTTGGTAAGCTATAGGAGTGTGTGTATGTGTGTGTGTGTATATATATATATGTGTGTATATACACATATATATATATATACACATATATATCTTATTTATTTATATATATTCTTTACAGATATCTTTTAAAGTAAGAGATTATATAGTGCCATTATTACAGTATTTATATTATTTAAGTAATAATTTTAATATATCTTGTTTAAATGGATATACCTAAGTGTTTCCTAAATACAGCATTAAGTAAAATTTGGAAATTTGAATAATGGGATAAAGTAGGAGCACACACTTTGTAATTCAAGTCATGGAACCTTCATTTGCTAGCTGTGTAATTTGAGTTATATTTTTTAACCTCTTTGTGCTTAAGTTTCCTCATATCCAAAATAGGGATAATGACACCAACATGATAAAGTTATGGTACGGAGTAAATAGGAGAATACATGGAAACCTCTGAAATAATGTCTGGCAAATAGTTGGCGCTCAATTACCCACTTACTCACTTTCCTTTTATTAAGATACTGTTTATTTAAATATCATTGTCTTATTTTAAATGTGTTTAATATATAAATATGAAAGATACCAAAACACAGTTTACAAAAATGACACTGATGATTTTCACAAAATTACCACTTTTTGAAAAATCTACAGAAAACAGCGTATGTGTGAGCATATTTTAATGATGAATTTCCTTCTCTATTTCAAAATAAATTCAATACTTTTATAGTTTAGCCTTATAGTTCAAAGTATATGGCCAACTGAGTTTAGTACATATTACTTGGTCTTAATCTAATTAAATAAAAGCTATCTGAAAAATTGTCATATAGTCTATAGAGAAATTTTATGAGGTCACTTACACAAATAACTAACTTTTTACAAAATACGTAATGCTTAAAGAAAAACACAGCAGTGAGACACAGGGTATTAGATTAAAAAAACGAAAACTGTTTTGCTTTTTCTCAGAGCTGTGATTCACTAGCTCTGGCTGTTTATGGAACATCAAATATGTGTTCTTTGACCTCTGCATAATTTATTTAAACTCAAGCTCAATAACTTTAAATGCAGTTATCATCACGCTTCAAACAATGGTCAGCGATCTGTGAAGATGGACTGCACTGTCTCATTAAACCAAAAAATCTCAACAGTCCGAAATAAGCACAACCTAACTGGCTAACAATTAGATGTGGTATCTTACAAAAATATGTGCAGCACAACTGTGACCTTTGTGCTAATTAATCCTCCCTGGCAGCTGACTCTTCTTCCACACACACCTCCTTAGTCTGGAATGTCAAATAACTATTATTTACAAAGGCAGCACTGTCAAATACCCACTAGTATGATGTTTTCTTCCCAGAAGATCTGGCTCTCTTCCCTGGCAGGCTTTGTATTCTCACAGCTTTGAATCTTTAAGGAAGATATCAAAGTCAAGTAGAAGAGAAGATACGGGAATCCCAGAGGAGCCACTAAGTCAGAGAATGGAAAAGAGGGGGTCAGGGAGTGGTGTCAGGGAGTGGTGTTCTAGATGTGGCCACACAGGCATGTGAGCCAAAATGGAGATACGTGAAATAAAGGCATGGAAATGTGGGCTGGGAAAGGGATAGGATTTGAAGGCTTAGCCACTATTCATAACAGTTTTAAGATTATTTTTTGATTTATATACTTGGATTTATATGGTTGAATTGAACATTCAACTGTGTAGCAGGCACTCTGCTAGTTGCTGAGAAACTACATTAAGTAAGACAGACGTGGTTGCTCTCCTAACAGGGATAACTACTAACGCCTCTAAGAGTAGGAGTGAAGAATATCAGTTCAAGTCCAACAAGGTAAATAGGGATATCTGATAAATGATAGTGACTTCCTATAATGGTGATACCAGAGATAAGCATGAATAATACTCAGGGAACTCAGTGAACAGTACTTAGCACATAGAAGGTGCTCAGTGAATAAATCTGTTGAATAAGTAAATGAGTTAAGGGCTAACGTAGGATCCTAGTGAGATAGCCTGAGTGATGACTGACAAACTCCTGTAAATTTTTTGCCTTGTATAGAAGGGGTCTTAAGGTCTTGGGGACAATTGGCCTGCACTGAGAGCTTGTCTCCCTTAGGGAGTTAACAGCAGTTGTACCATTAATAAGTAAGTGTGATGTTGGTTTTCCAGAAAGAAGCAAGAACATAATTCTTTTGTGCAGTACAGATTTTTTTTTCCTTTCTTTTTGAACAGTAGGCCCAATCAGTTAGTCTTGAGAGGCTACAAACAATCAGATAAAGGTAAATAAATATCAAGTTTATTCAAAAAGACTTTGTGTAGTGGTATTCTGCATGATTGAAAAGAATCAGTCTAGGAGACTTGGAAGTCTTGCAGTTACAAATTAGGTCTAATCTAAACATAGAATTAAAAAAAAAAAGAAAAAAAAGAGCCCTTCTAGTTCCATGGTGCTGGCCTTTTGAGCAGCTTCCTGAGAAGCTCTGATTTGAGGCTCTGATTTCAAACCAGTAGTTTCAATAAATGGCTGAGATTGTAGGTTAAATAAAGGAGTTGAATTTCTGATGAGTTTCACACCAGGGACCTAGCCCTATCACCCTTAGCTGTTTCAAAAATAGCAACACACACATGTTCTTCCTATCTAAGAAGTGCCAAAGTGCAGACAGGGTGACCCAAAGTGTTCACCAACAACAGCTGGAAATGTAAGAAATCATGTGCACATCTAACTTAGATTTAAAACCATTAATTTTCCCTTCGATTTAAAAGTTGTTCTGTTTTCATAGTGCACCATTTGTCTGGTACAAAAAAGAAAATACCTTGAAATGATTCCCTTGTTTTTCTATTTATTATTTAATATATATTAGAACATCTACCACATACTGATGCCATGAGTGCTCTAAAGAGGGACTAGAATTTAATGGAAATAAGCAGGATAATGCATACAAAGAAAGCTCTTACTACAGCAACTGGCACAAACTGAGCATTAGGTCAACGTTTGTGCTTATTATTAAGGACAATGGGGAATTTTGCATTAGGTGACCTGGTTTTAAGTTTTTACTCTGTTCCCTACTAGTTGGGTGACCTTAGATACATAGGTATACTTTGCACACTTGCCTTGATTTCCTCAGGTAAACATACAACAAAAAGTTTGAAAGTAAAAAAAAAAAAAAAAACAACAACAAAAACATAAATCAAGAAAATGCAAACCAAACTAAAGCTGTGTGGCTATTTATTACTATTATTTTTTAGGTAAAAATAGCTAATAAAAACACAAAAGGATTAGAAAAAAACCTGTCAATGAGAAAAATGATCTCACTCAGAAGCTATAACAATTGTAAACATATATGTATCTAAGAAAATAGTCTTAGCATAAGTGATAAAACTGCAGGAATCAGTTGATAAATGCACCACCATAGTGAGATTTCAACAAACTCTCTCAATTATCTGGAGATTAAATTGCAAAAAAATTAGTTGAGAATCTGAAGGCTCAAATTTCATAACTGGCCAACTGGAATTAATATTTGATTTGATAATAATGTAATGCTTACAACAAAAAAACCTTATGTTTTGTGAGAAGGGTGCTACAAGTGATTACACTGGGATAATGAGAATAAACTGGGATTCACCTAGGCCAACTGGTCTTATGGAAACCCTCCTTATATAGAACCTGCTCTCAAACACAGAACAAATGATTTTATCATGCTCACACACTGACAATTTACTTGGCTGCAAATTAAGTATCAACATATTTTTAACAACATTGCTGTAACACTAGACCATGTTTTATGAATAGAGTACAACTGGTTTAGAAATCAATAACAGAGTATAAATTTGCCCTTTGCTGCATGTTTGGGCATTAAAATGCACACCCCTTTCTAAACTACTTATAGGTAAAAGAATAAATTATGATGAAATTTAAAAATAATTATAGTAAATAGTAAGGAAGATAGAACATATCAAAATATGTGGACAGAACAATATATTTTAAAGAAAAAATAAAAATTTAAGTAGTGAAATTGAAGTAAAAGGACTAAAAATTAACAAGCTAAGCATCTAAATAAGAAACTAAAGATAAAACAGCCAAATGAAACCAAAGAAAGTAGAAGAAAGAAGACAATAAAGATAACTGAAATTAATGAAATAAGAAACTAACATAGCATGAAACTAACAAAACTAAAACAGCATGAAAAAATTCAAAAGTTGATTGAAAGATTTTCAAGTAGACAAACTTTGTGATATTGCTCAAGAGAAAAAGAAGACACAGATAAACAAAATATTAAGAATGATAAAAGGGGGGGTGCCTGGGTGGCTCAGTTCATTAAGCATCCAACTTTGGCTCAGGTTAACATCTGTTTCTATGTGTAGGCATGTAACTGACTTTTGGTCAATAAAATGTAGGCAGAGATATTTTCTGGCACTTACTACTAAACCTCCTTAAAAGGCATCAGGCATGCTCCCTTCATTATTTTCTCTTCTCTTCATCCTGCTGTCGGAGTAACACAAGGAGGTGATGGATGAAACTCTAGCCATCCACTTAGAACCTAAGAACAAGAGGCACACTCTAGAGATGAAGGAGTCAAAAGCTGAACAACCCTGGGTCACTGTCAATTCTCTGAACCCATCAGAATTCTCTTAAGTGGGACAAAATAAACAGTACATTGTTAAATCTACTACGGTTTAGGGTTTCTTATCACATGGAACTAAACACAATCCCAAAAGCATGCTAATTTTACTAATTTCTGTTTATTTGGTCAAGCAAGTATTAGATAGGGAAGACTCTGTGATCCAACGTGCCTCTGTTATCATCTAGTGTTTATTTTTTGAGCGAACACAGTTCGTGGGTTCAAGCCCCATGTTGGGCTCTGTACTGACAGTTCAGAGTGTGGAGCCTGCTTTGGATTCTGTGTTTCCCTCTCTCTCTGCCCCTCCTCAGCTCATGCTCTGTTTCTCCCTGTTTCTCAAAAATAAAGAAAAATTTTTAAAAAAAGAATGAAAAAATGGACAGTACAGATATTAGAACATAATAAGGGAATATTATGACCAACTTTATGACAAAAAGTTGAAACCTTAACAAAAATTATATATGTACATATATATATAAATTTATATATATGATAATACTTTTAAAATAACAAATCACCACATGAATGTTAGATCAAAAAAAATATTTTGTCTTAGTAGTAAGTGCCAGAAAATATCTCTGCCTACATTTTATTGACCAAAAGTTAGTTACATGCCTACACATAGAAACAGTAGGTGCTAACCGGCTCTAATTTCTGTCCTGAACAGACATGTACACAATACTAGAACAAATGTTCTACTACTAGAGAAGATAGGAAGAAGATATAATGAGGGTAGACAACCGCTGTGCTCTGACACAACCAGTAATGAATTTACTAGGAACATCCAAATATGCAAAGTAATTAACCTCATAATATAAAATTTGAAAAGTAACTGATTCTGGTATGCAATTTAATCCTCATTTATCTATTCATCTCTTAAACAGGAAAGAGGGTGAATTGAAAACATTCTAAAAATTCTTAAAATAGCAGAGTGAGAGGGAATTAGGTAACCTAGAGAAAATCTGAGAAGAGCTCCTTAAGAACAGAATCTTTATGTGACCAGCAGCGTCTCGGGCCCTCAGCAGAAGCAGGAAACACCACCAGGGGTCACTGTGTTCCAGGAGAAGGATCAAAAATTCTAGTGGATCCTTCCTCAAGAATAGTAAGTACCTGAACTCAGTGGACTGAATTCTATTACAGACTTTTAATAAAATCTCAAAAGAGAGAACAGAGACCTGGCTGTTCAAAAATGACTACAGTCAAACTCTAAACTTCCCACATCTTCAAAATACCAAAAGTACATTAATAGCAAAATTTTAGTTCTCAAACTATAGCTCAAGAGAGGGTTCCTACCAATTATGAGCAGCGTCAAGGAAGATTCACTCTCATTGTATGGGATAAAATAGAAATTCTGGACAAAGCTGCATATAGTAAGCATGAGAAAGAAGAAAATATGTAGCCTAGCAATTAATCTAATTTTCTAGAGAAAAATAACGAAAAAGAAAAGACAACAGAGATTCCAGAGGGTAAACAAACATTACACAAGAAAAGGGAAATTAAAAATTTTTCTGCTGTGAAAGCTATAAAACTTGTTTTTATATGATAAGCACACTTTGATGTAATAATATTATATCACAATGTCCCATTTATGGAACTAACATATGAATTATATATTTATAATATACATTGCTCAAAACTCTCAAAACTGAATTCTCAATTCAGGGGAAAGGGATGGTGTAATGAGAGCAAATAAAGAGAAAAGAGGCAAAGAGATGAAAGCAGTTAAAGATAAAACAGAGGAACCAAATACTTGTTATCAGGGTCCCTGAGGCAGAGTACCAAAAAACTAAGAAAAACTATGAACAAACGTATAATTTAATAATTTTCCTAAAATAAAGGGAGAAGTGGGTTTGGAAATCAAAGGAACTTGTGTTAATCTAGGAAATCGTGGTATAGAATGACCAACATTGAGGCATATACTTCTTAAGTTATTGAGCCACATTGGTAAAGAGTTCCTTAGGTATTCAGGTAGACTAAAGCAAGTCACTTAATAACAAGGTGAATGAGAAGCAACCTAATCAATGTTGTAAGAGGATTGAACAATTTCCATATTGAGGAAAACATTTTCCTGTTCAGTTTTAAAGACATCAGACTACCCAAAATATGAAAGAATGAGAGACTAGATTCTTTTTAATACAATAACTGGCAGTGATTGCAGTGTTCAGGTAACAGATGATGGCATATTGGATCAAGATGGTAATTGTAGAAATGGAAGAAGGTAGAAGGAGTCAAATTCTGGATATATTATGAATGTAGAACTAATGGGACTTTTCTGATGAATGTTGGCTATGAGAAAGAAGAGTTGAAACGATTCTAAGATTTATTTTTGCCTGAGTAATTGAAAGGATGATATTATCATCATTTGAGATGTGAAGAACAATAAATAGAGTATGTGCTTTATTTATTTATTTATTTACTCCTATTCATTCATTTATTTACTGTTTGGTTTGTTATCTACTGAAAATATAGTTTTGGTCATGATAGATTAGAAGGATTTATTAGACATCCACATGGAAGTGCAAGTAAACAATTGGATATATGAGTTTGGAGTTAAAGAAAGACTATAGGACATGAGTTATTAGGGATCCAATATACACTTGGTTTCAAAGCTATGGATGTGAGTATAAATAGAGAAGAGGAGCAAAAGATTGAGTCTTGGAACTCTACAATATTGAAAGGTCAAACTGAAGGTACAAGCACAGGAAACAGATTTGTGAAGAAGTCTGGTGTCCTTGAAACCAAGTGAAGAGTTTCCAGGAGAGAAGGATCAATTGTATTAAATGCAGCTAATGGTTCATGTAAAATAAAGACAAATAATTTAGCATGGGATTTAGCAATTTTGAGATCTAAGATCATTAACAAAGTGATTTCAGTAGAGTGGTTGGAGTAAAAGTGTGATTGGAGTGTTTTTTGCTGTTGTTGTTTTGTTTTTGAGAGAGAGAGAGTGGGGGAGGGGCAGAGGGAGAGGGAGAGAAAGAATCCTAAACAGGATCTGCGCCCAGCGCAAAGCCAGATGGGGGGCTCAAAGTGGTGCTCAATCTCATGACCATGAAATTATCCCCTGAGCCCAAATCAAGAGTCCCATGACTAAGAAACTGAGCCACCCAGGCACCCCAGGAGTGGGTTTAAGAAAAAATGGGGAAGAGCATTTGGGGACTGAATACACTAAAAATAATTTATTTGGATGACAGATGCATTTTTTTTTCAAAGTAAAGGGTCAATCAATACTGTATAAAATGGAGAAATAGTGTTAAAACACAAAGATTCCATTTATTAGTGTTTATTAAACTTTTTAGATCTTTTAGGAAAAACCATAAATAAATTATTATTCATTCTATTTTAACTATATCTGAAGTTTAGCAATTTACTTAGCTTTGCTTAAGATTTTTCTTCTATGAAACTCAAATGAAATTAATAACCTATATAATATGATACCATTTACAAATTTTTAGTTTATTTAATTTCTTTATGTGCATACAGAGATGAATAGAATGATGTTCACTTAATGTTAATGTTTTTGGTGAGTTACTCTGTTCCAAATTTAATAAATAATATATTTTACTTTTCTAAAATATAATAGATCATTCTGTAGTTAAGTTTTTGAAAAGAAAGCAACACAGAAAACATTACACCATGAAGGCAAACATATAATTAAATCCTGCTATGAGGGCCTTTAGGCTAAGTTTCATTTGCTGTCCTCCAACTTCTCCATCTGTGCCTATTAACCACTTGCACCCAGTACGAAACACAGACAGGGGTATACTCCATTCAGAACTACTACATTTTAACTTTTTATCTAATATTTCTGACCAGTAAGTAGATGATAGCTACCCCCTGAAATTGTCAGAACTCTTTGGAAAATGTAACTGATTTAAATAAGTCACATTGTTTTGAATCCTTTTATGTATTTAGTGGTACCTAAATCTTCCAGGTATATTTATTGTTAAGAGTTGGTTAATAATAAATAAATAACTGTGAAAGTGAAATTTCAGCAGAGATATTTTGAAACAAGATACCTTGGGCAGGGTCCATGGGACATCATTAGAATTATATCATTGTTGTATAAAATCAGCCCAGCTTAGAGTGTCCCTCAATTGGTTATGTCTACAAAAGTGCTAGTAAACTATTGTCACATTTTCAGGGTGAAGAACCTGAGTGTCTAGAGTGAATATAAATGTCACCATATTTATGATTTTCTATACTGAATATAAATATAGATTCAATTGTCAGAATCACTATGTATACAAGCAATTCAATAATATTATTTTGATATAAGAAAGAACTGCCATTAAGCTGATTATAATGAAGTGTACTCCAGCCTTCGAAAATTCAACATCATTGTATATACCCTGCCCAAGGTATCCTGTTTCAAAATATCTCTGCTGAAATTTCACTTTCACAGATATATATTCATTATTAACAAACTCTTAGCGATAAATATACCTGGAAGATTTAGGTACCACTAAATATATAAAAGGATTCAAAATAATGAGACTTATTTAAATATAATGATGTTGAATTTTCAAAGGCTGGAGTATACTTCATTATAATCAGCTTAATGGCAGTTCTTTCTTATATCAAAATAATATTATTGAATTGCTTGTATACATAGTGATTCCTACAATTGAATCTATATTCATATTCAGTATAGAAAATTATAAATATGGTGACATTTATATTCACTCTAGACACTCAGGTTCTTCACCCTGAAAATGTGACAATGGTTTAGTAGCACTTACACAATGGAGTACTACTTGGCAATGAGAAAGAATGAAATAGGCCTTTTGTAGCAACGTGGATGGAACTGGAGAGTGTTATGCTAAGTGAAATAAGTCATACAGAGAAAGACAGTTACCATATGTTTTCACTCTTATGTGGATCCTGAGAAACTTGACAGAAGACCATGGGGGAGGAGAAAGAAAAAAAAAGTTAGAGAGGGAGGGAGCCAAACCATAAGAGACTCTTAAAAACTGAGAATAAACTGAAGGTTGATGGGGGGGTTGGAGGGAGGGTAGGGTAGGTGATAGGTATTGAGGAGGGCACCTGTTGGGATGAGCACTGGGTGTCGTATGGAAACCAATTTGACAATAGATTTCATATTTAAAAAAAGAAAAGAAAAGAAAAAGAAAATTCAACATCAGTGAATTTTCAAGGAGAAAGAAAATTACATCCAAAATTTATTTTTAAATTTCTTCGAGAATCACTAATTCAAGATGTATTTATTATTACTTGTAGTTTACTCAAATGGAGCTAAATGTTTACTTTAAACTTCTCCTGAACATTTTGAGAACAGAAAGATGTGTAGTGTGACATGGTACAGGCAGTTTTTTCTTGGATTAGAGAGAACAACTTATAAAACAACAACAAAGAATTTTTGGAAAAGAAGTTTCTACTAAGGAATGTTATCTTTTTATCCTGTTTTTTGAATTCATTCATCTCATATGCCATTAAGATTCTTCAGTAATTCAAAAGATGATACTTTGAGTTATAAGTCTTTGATAAGTTATGGGGACTGAGATGTTCTGTGGTGAGACAGAAATGGACTACAGATGAACAGAGCTCTAAATTGTAGAGAAGATGCTGGAAGGTTTAATGGAACAAAACCTTTCATAACAATTTTGAAATATCTCATACATAATATCTAAGTTCTTACTAAATCTGTTTTCTGCATTTTCTTCTATTATTAATTCAAAATTGAAATGTTAATCTCAAACTTAGTATTATAAATCCCATTTTTAAAAAATTTAAAATATCTATTTCTTCTGTTCATGTGAGCTAAGAAAATATGACTAAGAAAATATGTGACTTAAAAATTTTCTGCAGAACTTTTGTTAATTGGCTTAAATGAATAATCAGGATAAATAAATAATCAGAATAATCAGGATAAAACACTTGACTGATACAACATTTAAAATCGGGATTAAGCACAATATAGATAAAGAGATGAGACCATTTGCCAATGAAGACCCAAAAATTACCTTTTGAGGGAGTAATATCTGAAGAAAGAAGGTCAAAAAAATAAAAATGAACATGTTGGTGGCATTTCAAACACTTTAGAACCTGATGAAGGTAATTTTTTTCAGTCTACTATGGAAAATACATTTTTTAGCCACAATGTCAAAGACATGGTGGTGTGCTGCAACTGAATTATAACTCTAAGCTCCACTCATGCTGAACTTTTGTGTATTCTTTATCTGCTCAGGCTGGCCATTAAACCCCTTTCCCAACAGGATAGGCAGGCTATAAACAACAGAAGTAAGCTACTGACAAGCTTCAATAAATTTTCAAATGAAGAGCACATTTCCATATGCCATATATCATCAAATAAATATGCTTTCCTTCTTTTCCCCAAATCCAATGTGTCACATATTTCATGTACTTTAGTTAAAGACAACCCAAGTCTCCAAAAGTAGCAGTGAAACAACTCTAAAGAATTACTTGTTTTTGCATGTCAATATCATAGAAATTATATATACATTTTTGAAATAACCAAGTATCAATGAATCTCACAGATATATGCAAAATGTTCAAAACATTAGCAGACTATAGTTTGGTTATATGGGTTATATCTTCTCTAATTACTTTTTTCCTGCATTATTCTCAGGTTAAAATTCTAAGATTCTTATACTTGTTGAAAATATAACTATTGTTTGTTCATAATATAATTTATTCACTAGATAGTGTTGCATCCACATGAGTCCTGAAACAGAATGCTACGGGCACCAGTGACAGTCACAACAAAGTTTATTGCAATGAGAGGCAAGGCCTACCGATTGGGACCAACACTCTTGATCAGAGTGCAGCCTCAAACAGCCGGGGTACAGAGTTTTTATTGCCAACCACATCATCTTATCATCACCTGGGAACAGAACAAAGAAATAGTTCCCAGATGGGGGTGGAAACAGTTCAGACCTTCTGTGGTTAAGCCGGTTAAGCCGTTAAGCCGCAACCAGTTGACCTCCTTGACCCTGCCTCTGGCCCACTTTTTCGAAGTTCTCAACATGCCCTTGCCCCAATCCAATCAAACACCAATCCAGTTGATTTCTCTTGAACTTTTGTTCCCTTGATTGATAGGACAAGGCTGTTATCTCTTAACCTACAGTGTCAAAACAAAGCTGTTATTTCCCAAGGCTACAGGTTAGCCCTACACTACAATTTAACCCTTACACATAGTACCTCATAACTTAAATTTGGATAGTCACATCCCAAATATATGTCTTCTGGTCATATTAAACCTATTAAATAATTAAAACCTATTGATTATGGAAAAAATCCAATGGCCACACTAATTCAGCACCAATTTTTACAATTATGAGGAAAGTCTTGCTTCAAAAAGGTTAATTGCTTTTATAATATTATTTGGTGTTTTGAAAAATGTAGTTCTTCATTTCTTATTTCTTATAGATAAAGGTATTTGCTTACTTGTTTTTTAGTCAAAATCATAAATGCAAATTTATGATGAATCACAATGCAGTTTTTCTTTCTGATTGAATTTTCAAAGATGTTTTAGTTTTATAGATGATTTTTCTAATCTATTCATTCTAGAATCTTTTTGTTTCTCATGATAATAGACCTAATTTTCTTGATTTTAAAATTAAGAAAACTGAAAGATATTTTTATCCTGCTCTCCTCTTCTATTGTAAGACCATTGTGGTTTGATATCACTTGGCTACATACAATTTGATAGTTTCAATGACATGTGTTTTAATCCATTTAAATCTTGATGAGATTGTTTGTTTTTTTTCCCTCAGATAATGAGAATGGCTGGGGTGATTTAGAAGACCTATTTTTTTCTCCAAAAAATGACTAACAAAGGCCACATGAAGGAAATTCTTTGTTCACTAAAAATGCAAATCTTTATATAATGACTACATGAATGTGCATATTTATCAGGCTATATTTACTAAAAGCTTAAACACTAATTGGCTACTCAAAAAATAGTCTAAATATTGGAGAGAAAAATTAAAACTTATCAGAAAATCTATGAAATCTTTATAGGGCAAAATAAAAATAGACAAAAAAAAGTTATCTAAATTGACAACCCATTTCCACTAAAAATTTTATTCTGTCAAGCATCCTTATTTACTTTTTCTCTCATAAGAGATTTGTAAATTTGTTACATTTACCATTTTTCCTTATGTGAATATTTAAATTATACCACATTCCTGATGTACATTATGATTATAGCAGAATAAAAACTTTGAACCATCCTGTATATATGATGTCATTATAAACAAATAATATTTACAAGGTATGAAAAGTTACATGAATAAATTATGTGTATTCATGATTCCTGCATTAAGGAGGTTTAAACTTGAGTTCCTGAAGCATGACATAAATAAAACACATAAAATAGCAAGGGTCATGTCATATGATAGCATGATAAATGACAAATAAGAAACGTTGAAAGAATTTTAATATGTCATTAATCTTTTGGTTGTGGAAAATTGAAGAATAAGTCATGAGAATGAAGAAATTAGCATGATTGTGGAAAGACACCTGGGTCTGAAATATAATAAATCATTGGAGAACATTATAGCCCAGAAACACATGTGAAAATTTTGAGATTCAGAATCATTTTGGCTGCTATAAATGGCTTCTTTGAGTCTATGTTTCCTTATTATAAAATAGATTAGTGTTAGATTAGATAATGTATGTGAAATGCTTAAGGGTGCTAAATACAGAGTAAATGTTCAATATGTGGATTATCTATATTGTGAAATAAAATTGTAGAGATAGTTTTGGATTCCACTAGAGAGAACATTTAATGCCAAGCTCTACAGTTTCAAGCTTATTCTTTATACCTTATTTCTGTAGGAAGTTGAAAATTATTGGGGTGCCTGGGTGGCTCAGTCGGTTAAGCGTCCGACTTCGGCTCAGATCATGATCTCATGATTCGTGGGTTCAAGCCCCACATCAGGCTCTGTGCTGACAGCTCAGAGCCTGCATTCTGCTTTAGATTCTGTGTCTTCCTCTCTCTCTGCCCCTCCCCTGCTCTCTCTCTCTTAAAATTAACTTTAAAAAAATTAAAAAAAAAGAAAATCATTATGACTTATTGATCAGAGAGTGGATATGTAAAAAAACAAAACAAAACAAAACAAAAAACCCCCCAGGTATCAGGAAGATTAAGTCACCCTACCCTGCTATTGGCCATTGAAACAAAAACATGGAAAAGGGCAGTGTTTAGGGACAGTTAGTAGGCTATTTGGCAGAGACAGTGTTAGTGGACAGGAACAAGCAAGGATAGTCAATTTAATAAATATTTGTGGAGTACCCCTTAGGAGCCATATACTTTCTATACCCTGGAGATAAAATGATTAAAAAGACAACTTGCTTCCCAAAATGCCCATGAAGCTATAATTATTTTTTATTTCCTAGTACAAATTACTTTTCTGTACCTCAATTTCTACATCAGATAAGTGGGAATAATGATAGATTCTTTCTCATAGGGTTACTGTGAAGATTAAAAAATATTACACCATTAAAGCCCTTTGGACATTGCCAGACATGTATGTGTTTGTAGCTATTATTATTATTATTATTATTATTATTATTATTATTATTCAGAAGATGAGAATACAAAGTATAGAAGCCAAAGTATAATTGCCAGAGAAGGCAATTAATAGTTAGGACTGGAGCATCATAGGTGGGAGGAAAAGGAAAGACTTCACTAAAGAGGTGATAAACAACCACCGTGGATCAGCATAGTTCACTGTAACTTTGGGATGAAGCCAAAATGAAAGCTGAATCTTAAGTCTACTAATATTTAGTGAGTTACTTAGTCTCTCTGTGCCAGTTTCCATATTTATAACATGGGAACAATGACAGTACCTATTTCAACAGATTGTGGTAAGACTCTAATGTAGGTTTGTGAATACACACTAGTATACTAGTGCCAAGCCCCTAGACAGTACTTCAGAATAAGGGAGCTGTTATTACTAATAACAAGATTTTGAAGGATTGCTAGACTTTTTCTAAGCATACCAGTAGGAAAGTACATTCTGAGCTGATGAACAGCCTATACAAAAGCACATAGTTTTGAAGATTGTGTATGGCATTGCTTGTAAGCTTAAAGGCAGGAGGCTAATGGTAGGGGAATCCAGGTGTACAAAGTTCACTTTGGAGAAGGGATATTCTTAAGGACATGCTCAATGTCTTGCTCCATCCCTGAGGCAATGGAGAGGTAATTATGGGGTGTTTAATGGACAGTAATGTGAAGTGTGCAAACATCAGTTTGCTGGCCCAAAGTGAGTGTATTGCAAATGGTGAAGGTAGCCACCAAGTGCAAGAAAGGTTTGAGGTTTGGAGAATGGGTATCAGTTAAGATGATTTTTAGGGATTTTTTTGTTTTTGTTTTTGTTTATTTAGTATTTCAGCTTGGGATGACAATAACACTTGAATTAAGGTTGGAGATGGATGGGATTGATATTAAGAAGGTAACATAGATGAGTGGAGGAGAAGCAGAAGCAGTAGATAACAACATGGTTTCTGGCTTTAGAGGTTAGGTGGATCGTGGTGTCATGAATTAAGGAATATGAAAATATTTGCAAATTTACGGAAAGCAGGATGATGGTCATATTTATAAAGGCTGAGTTTAAGATTCCTCTAGGTTGTCAGGCCTGGTAGCAATATAAAATAGGCAAGTTTTTTTTTTTTTTTAACATTTATTTATTTTTGAGAGACAGAGAAAGTATGTGAGCAGGGGAGAGGCAGAGAGAGATGGAGACACAGAATCTGAAGCAGACTCCAGGCTTGAGATGTCAGCACATAGCTCAATGTGGGGCTCAAACCCACGAACTGTGAGGATGTGACCTGAGCAGAAGTCAGATACTTAACCGACTGAGCCACCCAGGTGCCCCTAAAACAGGCAAGTTTTAAAAATAAATTTAGTTACCTGCATAGATGATTGGTTCATTAGAGACATAGAATATATACCAAAGATTTGTACCAAGCATTTGGTGATATAAAATTTAAGCTTAGGAGAGAGTACAAAGATGTAGTTACAATTGGACCATGAGAAGTTTTACATTTCTATAGGAGACATTGCATAGCAAATAACAGACATTTAAGGACTGACTCTGGGCTATGGCCTAAAATGAAAAGAAGTGGATTCACTACAAAATGCATAAATGGAATGGAGTAAGCCAACAGTAGGAGAAAATATGGACAGTGCAGCATCACTGTAGTTAGAGCACAAATTCTTACAAGCTCCATTTCTATTTAGTCTCTATTTTATCTCCAAGGATTAAGATGCTCAGTTACTATTTGCTAAGTTGTTGAGTATGTAGATAATGTTTTGGAGATGAAAATAACCATGCCTACTATGTGCCATATAGGACAGAATTTAGTTAGGGGCTTTACTTATGTTACACTGTAATCCCAACCATAATCTTAGGATGTGGGCACAGCTATTCCCATTTCACACATAAGGTAAATGAAATGTAGAGAATTTAAGGTAAAATGTGTATTAGAATGAGAAATCGTTCTAATTATAAAGCTCAGGTCCTAACCACTGAACTGTACTATCATAACAGCATGTTGTAATGACAGCACTAGACCAGTGATCAACAGACATAGGCAGTCATTAGATGTTGTGATTTTACACTCTTGATTTTAAAAGTAGGATAAATACTGCAAGTGATAGTACTTCAAATAAGGAGAAGTTCTGTTCTAATAGAAGATATTACAAGGAAGTGATGGCTGATCACCTATGCCAAATGCTATAGACAGCTCAAGAGATAAGCTTTAAGAAAAGGTCATCGCATTTAAAGATCAGGAAGTCACTGGTGATTTCTGCAACGGCAGTTTCATGAAACAATGGGGACAAACTTTTGAAATAGTGGATTAAAGAGTGTGCGGGGAAAGGTGGTAAGGGAGGTGAATGTAGTGTATGTTTGAAGAATTTTAGTTGTAAAAACAAAATAAATGGATAGCAGTTTGTGAGTAGGTACCAACTTAAGTAAAATGTTAAAGATAGCGGAATTATGAGTAGATTTGTAGATGAAAGGAAGGAGAAGAGAGCAAATGACCAAGGAGTAAAAATGGGAGCAGTGTGACAGAAAAGATTTTGTCATTTACCTCAAATATGTGGAATAAGACTATGGTCTTTGACACTAGATGACAAAAAAAAAAAAAAAAGATAGACTGAAAATAGGGAGAATGATGATCTCTCACATTGGTGAGAAAGAAGAATGATGACACCATGCATTTGCTATCTTCTGTCACTTACCTAAAACAAAACTATTTCAGGTTGAAAAGGTGCTGATCTCTTATTGTCATTCCAGTTATATTATAATTCCATGCCATAGGGTCAACTATGATATCAATGCATTGTTGAATACTTTTATTTTTTTCCTCAGCTGGCATTAATGCTATCAATTCTAAAATGATGTTTTAATTTCTAGGACAAATAGACATAACTACTCAAATATAAACATAATACATTTGCCAGGTGTCAGCCCAAATTGCTTTTGCTTTTCACTAGTTGATCCTTCTGTTCACCAGCTTTACTTGTCCACCAACTCACAAAACCAATTTTTAATTCATGTTTCTACATAAACCATTTGCACTGATTGTAGCTTTGGTATAATGACCAAACCTTAGAATCAGTTCACCAAGTCATATATATGGCTTATTGTAGCGGTGGACAAAGAGAAGGAACAATGGAATTTTTCTTTAATTGGTTCCATTTGGAGATCTAGGGATTCAAATGCAAAAATGTAAATACAAAAGCAAGAGTGGTAGTACTGTGGACTGAAAATAGAAAATAGGCCAAAGGTAGAATTGAGACACACATAATGCCATTGGTAAGTGAATTTTTAGGCTGTTGGCCCAGCCCAAATTTCAAAACATACTCAAGAAACTGAAAGTCATAATTGCCTACAATGTATTATCATTGCCTTCTTACAGGCTTTAGAACATATCTTGGAAAAGATTTGGGTTTGTTAAGATGTCTCCCTAGTCAGAAATCAATGATTAGGAGTGCCTGGGTGGCTCAGTTGGTTGAGTGTCCAACTTGAGCTCAGGTCATGGTCTCAAGGTTTGTGAGTTCAAGTCCTGCGTCAGGCTCTGTGCTGACAGTTTGGAGCCTGGCGCCTGCTTTGGATTCTGTGTGTCCTTCTCTCTCTCTCTGTCTGCCCCCTGCTTGTGCTCTCTCTCTCTCTAAAATAAACATTAAAAAGAGAAAGAAAAGAAACCATATAACTCATGTCCTAAGTCATTCTATTTTATAGTGGTTCTAGCTCTGGGACTTAACGAAGGCAGCTTAAATGTGTCCTTCAGACTGACAACTTTAAACAGGTTTCTTCCTGGCTCTAGGCCTTTACCTCCCTTTATATAAGAACATTTACCTTAGAAAACTTGCTATTGCAAATTCTTTCTCTGCTCCTGTGAGATCTACATAAATCTCATGTAATGTACATAAGCCTCTTACCAATTTTATTTATCTCCCAGTTTCTGGAGGATAGGGTAAGAACATATCTTTGGTGGGTGACTTGCTCCAAGTTATAAAACTACCTCCTGTCGTGAAGATACAAGAAAGTTTACTTTTCCTTTGGTCAAAGCAATTGGCAAATCACTTGACCTGTGTTCCTCCTCTCACCCCACTGCTTAAAAATCCTTTCTCTGTTTGAGGTGCCAGGGTGGCTCAGTTGGTTGAGTGTCTGACTTCGGCTCAGGTCATGATCTCACAGGCTCTGTGCTGACAGTCAGCTTGAAGCCTGAAGCCTGCTTCAGATTCTGTGTCTCCCTCTCTTTCTGCCCCTTTTCCATTTGCACTGTATCTCTCTCTCTCAAAACTAAAGTAAACATTAAAAAAATAAAAATAAAAATAAATCCTCCCACTGTTGGTTCCAGCAGAGTTGTTGAGTTCAAACTTTAGTTCTGGTCTCTGTCCCCTGTTGCAATAGCCTTGAATAAAGTCTTCCTTGCATGTGTAATTGTTTAGTGCAGTTTTTGCTGTGACAAACCTCATGGGCCCTCATCTAGTATCTGATATCTGATATCCTTGTGGTTACTCAAGCCTATTTGAGTTTAAACACTGTACATAATTGAGTTAAACACTGTACAAAACCAATGAATTAGTAACTCTTTAAATTTTTTTTTTAACGTTTACTTATTTTTGAGACAGAGAGAGACAGAGCATGAACAGGGGAGGGGCAGAGAGAGAGGGAGACACAGAATGTGAAACAGGCTCCAGGCTCTGAGCTGTCAGCATAGAGCCCGACGCGGGGCTTGAACTCACGGACCGTGAGATCATGACCTGAGCCGAAGTCCGATGCTTAACTGACCAAGCCACCCAGGCGCCCCGGATTAGTAACTCTTTAAAGGCAGAACTTCACCAACATAAATTAGTGAATATAAACCCTGAGTCCTAGAACACTAAGCCTTTGGAAAACAACTGTAATTTATAAAACAAAATCATTTCCTAAGACCCAGTATCCTCAAATTTATTACAATCATACTATTTTAAAATCTATCTTTTTGTTGTCCAGTTCTTTATAGCATGGCTTTATACAAGCACAGTCACAGAGAAAGCATACTTTCCCCTCTGTTTCTTTTATCTTTTCTTTATGTTTAACTGATATATCAATTTATTAAGCCTAGTATTGGGCATTATGTAAACTAAAAACTTGATTGAGCGATTTTTTTTTTTTTTTTTTACTTTTCATCCAGGAAAGTAAAGTTTGACGTAGCAGTTTTATTTTTCTGCTAGTCTATCAGAAAGTCAATGATTAATAATTTTAAATTGTCTTAAAAATATTCTTTACTTGCAATTGGCTCATTTCTTTTGATATCATAGTGGTGTAAGAATTTAAAACAAAGGTCTATGTCTAGCATACTAGGTCTATTCTTGACACTATAGTCAAATATCTTTGATGCTTATACAGCCTCATTAGCAAATTTTTAGAGGTTGTCTTTTCTTTTAGGTTTTTTAGTTTTTATGTTTTCTGATGTTAATTTTGAGCTGCTTGCACATTCACGGTTTTTACTGTAGCTTTTCCAGGTTAAAGAGATGCATCTTTGTCTCCAAATACATGTGCCTTCATTTTGCTTGCATTTTTGTAAGTAACAAAGATTAGGCTCTTCTGAACTTGCATAAAGAGAAGACTTGGAGTAAACATTTCTAAACAGACTCACTGTCATTCTTTCTTTTTTCGAAACATGTATTTTCTTTTAGAGTCTTTGCTCTTTGATTCTTCATGAAGATGTTCTTTTCCATGTTGTTTAAAGGAAGAAAGGGCAATAGTTGGTGTTAAAAAGTTTGGAGATCAAATAGTTCTGTGTTTAATTCCTGGCCTCTGATATCTGTTAATTGCATGCCCTTGGATAACTTTAAACTTCTTGAGTGTGTGTTTCTACATTTGTCAAGGGGGAGTTTGATGAGGTCATTTATATGAAGCACTTAGCAATGGGGATAGGCTCTTTAAAAATGTTAATTTATTCTCCTTTTAGCATCTCTGAGAAAATGAACTGATTTGATCATCAAATTGCCTATCCATCTCTTCCCTGGTATGAATAATGGAAAGAATGAAGAGTTGGTCACTCAAATTTAAGATTATGATGAATGACAGAGATGTGTTTGCTTCACCTCCATCCAACAAGTATACAACTTGTAACCCAACTCTAGATCGATGATTATGTCACCATTAATATCAGTTGTCACAATGAGTTCATTAGACAATACCCCAGGGAGTGCCTAAAGCAGCTAAACCTTTGGCAGGCCAGAAGTAGCTCCCTCATGAGGCGACTTTTGGCTGAGGGAGAGAGGAAACACTGTCACTCCTCTGAATGGAAATGACACACAGTGAATTACTTAAACTGAGACTGCCAGGCCAGCATAATCTAATGCAGTGATGTGTCATTATCACTCCTGGAAAATTAACCGCAGCTCCACACTTCTGTGACCAAGCGCAGGCTACTCACTCTCCAAAGAATATTTTGGAAATTATAAATTGCCTCTCCAACTATTGTGACCACTTTTTTTTTTTTTTCCAAAAGGAAAAATAGAATAAAAGCTTTGCAAGTTTGTGGAGGAGACAATGGATATTTAAAATAGAGTATTACTAACCATTTCCTTTTCATTTTATTTTTCTCATGTGATTTTGTTTTCAAAAGAATGTTTTCTTTTTACATGATTGGATAATGAAATAAATTCAGGAAATTAGAATTAACACACATAAACCAAACTGAAAGGGACTTCAACTATGAATTTGAAAAATCTTTGTAATATAAACCTTTACATTGAAATTAGACCCCAGAATGCCTTAAAAACTGTTATGTATAGGTGAGGATAGGAAACTCTTGGCCCTCTGGAGTAGCTGGTTTTTAATAGATGAGCATTTACTGTTGAATGGAAGATTAAGTGTCCTAGCCAGCCTCATTTATTCCAAATAATTGAATCAGTGCTAAAAATTTCAGGATTATTATGATGGTAACAGAATCTTTGTATAAGTCTATTTTTGTGAACATATATTTTCATTTGTCTTTGGTAAATGTCTAGCTATGTAATTCTGCATCTTATGGTAGATGCATGCTTAATTTTTTAAAGAAATTGCAAAACCTTTTTTGCAAAGTAATTGTGCCATTTCATGTTCCCACTAGCAACATATGAGATCTTCAGTTGCTCTATATACTTCCCACATTTGGAAGAATCAGTCTTTTTCATTTTAGCAGTCCTAGGGTTTGTGTGATGGTATTTCACTGTGGTTTTAATATGCATTACTCTAATGATGTTGAACACCTTTTCAAGTGATTATCAAGTATTTATATATCTTCCTTTGTAAGGTCTATGTTTTAGTCTGACCATTTTTAAAAACTATATATTATTATTGACTAATAAGATTTCTTCATATGTGCCAGAAACAAGTCCTTTGCCAAATATATTTTTTGTGAATATTTTTCTCTAGTCTTTTGTTTGCTTATTCATTTTCTTAATGATGACTTTTGATGAGCACATATTTAAACAACTTTTTTTTTAATGTTTATTTTTGAGAGAGAGAGAGAGAGAGAGAGAGAGAGAGATTCAGGGAGCGAGCAGGGGAGGGGCAGAGAGAGGGGGAGACACAGAATCTGAAGCAGGCTCCAGTCTCTGAGCTGTCAACCCAGAGCCCAATGAGGGGCTCGAACCCACAAATCGTGAGATCATGACCTGAGCTGAAGTCAGATGCTTAACTGGCTAAGCCACCTAGGTGCCCTGATGAGCACATATTTTTATTTTTGATTTTAGTCTATCAAATTCTTATTATTTGCTTTTGTAGTTATTCCTATTTGTGATGTAGCAAAATAGCCTGTGGTTGCACCTATATCATGAAGATAATAGTCTATGTTTTTTTAGACAGTTTATAGTTTTAGTTTTTATATTTGGGTCTATGATCCATGTCAGGTTGATTTTAATGTATACTGTAAAGTAAGTATTGAGGTTCTTTTTCTTTTATATAAAAATTTACTTGTTTCAGCACCACTTAATGAAAACATTTCATTTTCTTTAATAAATTACATTGGCACACTTGTCAATATTAAGTGAATGTGTTTTCTAAATGTCTCATTGATCTATTTATCTATTTTTATGGTAATGTCACCCTATCTTGATTACTGTAGCTTTATAACAATTCTTGAAATCAGGTAATATAAGTTCTTAACTTTGTTTTGCTTTATCAAGATTATTTTTTTCTACTATAGGTTTTTTTTGCATTATCATATAAATTTTAGAATCAGACTTGTCAATTTCTATAAAATTCTTCAGGGATTATGATTGGAATTCTAATACATCTGTATATCAATATATGAATATCTTAATATTTATTGGGTCAACTCATGGACATGTTCTGTCTCTCTATTTTTCTATTCTTTAATTTATCTCAGGGCTTATTGAATATTTTAGTTTAGAAGTACTGTACAAATTTTATTAAATTTATAAATATTTTTGTGGCTGTCGATGTTATTGCAAATGGAATATTTTGCACTTTATTTTTCATTTGTTTGATATGGCTATACAGAAACAGGTATTTTTGTGTATTAATTTGTATCCTTTGACATTGCAAAATTCACTTACTAATTCTAGTAGTTATTTTATAAGTAGTTTGGTTATTTAAAAAAAGTTTTTTAATGTTTATTTTTGATAGGCAGAGAGAGACAGAGCATGAGCGGGGGAGGGGCAGAGAGAGAGAGACATACAAAATCTGAAGCAGGCTTCAGGCTCTGAGCTGTCAGCACACAGCCCAACGCAGGGCTCGAGCCCACGAACTGTGAGATCATGACCTGAGCCAAAGTTGGATGCTCAACTGACTGAGCTGTCCAGGCACCCCCATTTAGTTATTTTACATAGACATAATTATGTCTACTATGAATAAAGTTTTATTATTTTAAAAATCTTTATGCTTTTATTATTTTTCTTGTCTTGTTGCATTGTCTAGAACCTCCAATAAAATGTTACAAGTAATTGGTGAGAAGTTACATCCTTGCCTTGTTCTAGATATTAGGATGCATTATGTCTTTTGCTTAGATGTTAATTGAGACCTTTCAGTTTCCTTTTATCACATTGAGGAAGTTTCAATTCCTAGTATACAGATTTCTGTATAAAAAGCATTTTGTTAAAATGCTTCCCTCTGTGTCTCCCTCTCTCTGACTCTCCCCCGTTCATGCTCTGTCTCTCTCTGTCTCAAAAATAAATAAACGTTAAAAAAAAAAATTAAAAAAAAATGCTTCCCTGAATCTATGAAGAAAATATTTTTTCTTTTTAGTTTTAATAGAGTGAATTACATGGATTGCATTGGAGATTTAAATTAACTTTTCATTTCTGATATAATCTCTGGTCATGATTATCTTTTTATGTATTCTGATTTTGTTTTGCTAATATTTTTTTTAATGTCTACTTAATTATTTATTTAGAGAGAGAGTGTGTGTGTGTAAGTGAGGGTGGGGCAGAGAGAGGGAATAAAGAGAATCCCAAGCAGGCTCTTCACTATCAGAGAAGAGCCCAATGCAGGGCTCTATCTTACAAACTGTGAGATGATGATGTGAGCCGAAATCAAGAGTTAGATGGTTAACTGATTGAGCCACCTAGGCACCCCATGTTTTGCTAACATTTTATAAGGGAATTTTAAGTATATTTTCCAAAGTGATATTTGTCTGTAATTTTATTTCCTTTTAATGACACAGATTTTGGTGTTTGTGTTACACTGGCCTCTATTTTCTGAAAAGTTTGTTTAATATTGGTATTGCTCCATTGTTAAATTTTTATAAGATTCACTCATTTATCCATCTGGGCTTCGAATTTCTTTATGAGGTGACTTTTTATAATAAACTCAAATTTTAAAAGTAAAGAACAATTCTTGTTTTTCTATTTCCATTAACTTAGTTTTAGAGAGGTGTTGATTTTTTTCAGGAATTTGTCCTTTTCATGTAAGTTGCCAAACTCATTGGCAAAACTTTTTGTAACCTTCCTTTGTCTTCTTTTAATGTCTACAGAATCCTTAGTTCAGTCTCCTTTTATCCCTTATATTGATAATTTTCTTTCCCTCTTGTATTTTTTGAGCAGTTTTGCTAAGTGTTTATAAATTTACAAAGAACCAGCTTTATTAATTTTGCTTCTATTTTTGAACTCATTGAATTCATTCCTTCTTTACTATTTCATTTTCTTTCTTTTTGTTTTTAAATTTTTTAAAATTTATTTTGAGAGAGCATAATTGGGGAAGGGGCAGAAAGAGAGACAGAGAGAGAGAGAGAGAGAGAGAGAGAGAGAGAGAGAATCCCAAGCAGGTTCTGCACCACTAGTGTAGAGCCTGATGTGGGGCTCAAACCCCACAGATTATGATCTGAGCCAAAGTCAGACTCTTAACTGACTGAGCCACCCAGGCGCCCCTCATTTTCTTTTTTTCTACTAATTTTGATGTTAATTTGCTCACCTTTTTCTAATTATAAGATGACAATTTAGATCATTAACTTTAAACTTTTTTCCCTCTTATAATACAAGCATTTAAAGCTACAAATTTCACCCTGAGTACTGCTTTTATTGTAGCTCACAAACTTTGTTTTGTAACATTTTCATTATTATTCAATTGGATTCATTATTATTCACTGGTGATATCATGTTTTGACCATGGGTTGTTTAGAAGTGAGTTGTTTAGGGGCGCCTGGGTGGCGCAGTCGGTTAAGCGTCCGACTTCAGCCAGGTCACAATCTCGCGGTCCGTGAGTTCGAGCCCCGCGTCAGGCTCTGGGCTGATGGCTCAGAGCCTGGAGCCTGTTTCCCATTCTGTGTCTCCCTCTCTCTCTGCCCCTCCCCCGTTCATGCTCTGTCTCTCTCTGTCCCAAAAATAAATAAATGTTGGAAAAAAAGAAGTGAGTTGTTTAATATCCAAATATTTGAAGGTGTTGGGGAAATATAATTTAAAAAAAAAATTTTTTTTAACGTTTATTTATTTTTGAGACAGAGAGAGACAGAGCATGAACGGGGAGGGTCAGAGAGAGAGGGAGACACAGAATGGGAAGCAGGCTCCAGGCTCTGAGCCATCAGCCCAGAGCTTGACGCGGGGCTCGAACTTACGGACCGCGAGATTGTGACCTGAGCCGAAGTCGGACGCTCAACCGACGGAGCCACCCAGGCCCCCCGGGGAAATATAATTTTTAAAAAAATCATTTCCTTCCAATCCATAAAACTGCTTCACAAAGCTAGAAGAGAGAAAATAATCTTATTCTTGTATTAGAATTAAACAAGAATGTTATGCACATGTCAGGCAATCTGCTAAGAAATTGCAAAGATAGAAAGAAATGTCACCTATTTATATAGCCAAGCAGATACAACCTATTATGTAGGTTTTATCTCAAGATAAACAGTAATACCTTCAAATACTTGGATATTAAACAACTCACTTCTAAACAACTCCAAGTGCTCATCCCAAAGAGTGTCCTCCTTAATGCCTGTCACCCATTTAACCCACCCTCCAACCCCCCCGCATCAACCCTCAGTTTGTTCTCTGTACTTAAGAGTCTCTTATGGTTTGCCTTCCTCTCTTTTAATTTTATTTTTACTTTCTGTTAAGTTTCAAATTCCACATATGAGTGAAATATATTTATTTTTCTCTGACTTATTTAACTTAGCATAACTTCTGAAGGAGCCTACATAATACCCTCCAGTTCTACCCACATTGTTGCAAATGGCAAGATTTCATTCTTTTTCATCATCAAGTCATATTCCATTATGTGTGTGTGTGTGTGTGTGTATACACACACACACACACACACACACATATATATATATATATATATATACGAATATATATGAATTTTTAAAAAGTTAGTACATTGAGGCACGTGGCTGGCACATTGGGTAGAACATGTGACTCTTGACCTCAGGATCATGTGTTCAAGCCCCACACTGGAAACGGAGCCTACTTAAAAAAAAAATCTAGTACGTTATTTGCCTTGGAGGAAGAATCTTTGAATGTATCATACTAATGGTGTATGGTTAATCAAATTATTTTTGAAATTGAATTGTAATTGACATACCATATCTTGTTCGTTTAAGGTGTACCTCATAGTGATTTGAAATTTCTGTATATTACTAAATGATCTCCATAATAAGTCTAGTTAGCATCTATCACTATACAATATTACAAAACTATTGATTATATTTCCTGTGCTGTACTTTACATCTCCATGACTTATTTATTTTATAACTGGAAGTTTGTCTCTCTTAATCCCCTTCACCTATTTAGTCCACTCCATTCCCTTCCACAATGGTAACTAACAGTTTGTTTCCTGTATCTGTGGGTCTGTTTCTGTTTTGTTTCTTCACCTATTTAGTCCACCCCCCCCCCCTTTCCACAATGGTAACTAACAGTTTGTTTCCTATATCTGTGGGTCTGTTTCTGTTTTGTTTATTTTTTACATTACACATATAAAGGAAATCATACTGCATTTGTCTTTCTCTGTCCAATTATTTCATTAGCATAATACCCTCTAGGTCTATCTATGGCAAGATTTTATTCTTTTTTATGGATGAGTAATACCCATACACATACACATGCACACACAGCCCAAAACTTCTGTATCTATTCATCTATTGATGAACACTGAGGTTACTTCCATATCTTGGCTATTGTGAATAATGCTGCAATGAACAAGGGGTGCACATATCTCTTTTAATTGATATTTTTGTTTCTTTTAGATAAGTTGTCACAAGTGGAATATCTGGAGTATACAGGAGTTCTATTTATAATGTTTTGAGGAACCTCCATACTGTTTTCTACACTGGCTGCACCAATTTACATTCTCACAAAGGTTCCCTTTTCTCCACATTATTGTTGACACTCATTACTTTTTGTCTTCTTGATAATAGCCCATCTGACAGCTATGAGGTGATACTCCATTGTGGTTTTGATTTGCATTTCCCTGATGATTAGTGAAATTAAGCATTTTTCATGTGTCTGTTGGCCATCTGTATGTCTTTTTGGAAAAAAAAATGTCTATTCAAGTTCTTTGCTCATTTTAATCAGGTTGTTCTTTCCTATGGTGTTAAGTTTTATACATTATTTATGTATTTTGGATATTATGTATCCACCCATAATCCATTTTGGATATTATGTATCCATCAATAATCCATAATCCAATATGTATTATGTATTGGATATTTATGTATTTTGGATATTAATCTCTTTGGATGTATTGTTTGCAAATATTTTCTCCCGTTCAGTAGGTTGCCTTTTAGTTTTGCTGATGGTTTTCTTTGCTGTGCAAAAATGTTTTAGTTTTGGCACAAAAACAGACACATAGACCAATGGAATAGAATAGAAACCCCAGAACTAGACCCACAAACGTATGGCCAACTCATCTTTGACAAAGCAGGAAAGAACATCCAATGGAAAAAAGACAGCCTCTTTAACAAATGGTGCTGGGAGAACTGGACAGCAACATGCAGAAGGTTGAAACTAGACCACTTTCTCACACCATTCACAAAAATAAACTCAAAATGGATAAAGGACCTAAATGTGAGACAGGAAACCATCAAAACCTTAGAGGAGAAAGCAGGAAAAGACCTCTCTGACCTCAGCCGTAGCAATCTCTTACTCGACGCATCCCCAAAGGCAAGGGAATTAAAAGCAAAAGTGAATTACTGGGACCTTATGAAGATAAAAAGCTTCTGCACAGCAAAGGAAACAACCAACAAAACTAAAAGGCAACCGACGGAATGGGAAAAGATATTCGCAAATGACATATCGGACAAAGGGCTAGTATCCAAAATCTATAAAGAGCTCACCAAACTCCACACCCGAAAAACAAATAACCCAGTGAAGAAATGGGCAGAAAACATGAATAGACACTTCTCTAAAGAAGACATCCGGATGGCCAACAGGCACATGAAAAGATGTTCAGCGTCGCTCCTTCTCAGGGAAATACAAATCAAAACCACACTCAGGTATCACCTCACGCCAGTCAGAGTGGCCAAAATGAACAAATCAGGAGACTCTAGATGCTGGAGAGGATGTGGAGAAACGGGAACCCTCTTGCACTGTTGGTGGGAATGCAAATTGGTGCAGCCGCTCTGGAAAGCAGTGTGGAGATTCCTCAGAAAATTAAAAATAGACCTACCCTATGACCCAGCAATAGCACTGCTAGGAATTTATCCAAGGGATACAGGAGTACTGATGCATAGGGGCACTTGTACCCCAATGTTCATAGCAGCACTCTCAACAGTAGCCAAATTATGGAAAAAGCCTAAATGTCCATCAACTGATGAATGGATAAAGAAATTGTGGTTTATATACACAATGGAATATTACGTGGCAATGAGAAAAAATGAAATATGGCCTTTTGTAGCAACGTGGATGGAACTGGAGAGTGTGATGCTAAGTGAAATAAGTCATACAGAGAAAGACAGATACCATATGGTTTCACTCTTATGTGGATCCTGAGAAACTTAACAGGAACCCATGGGGGAGGGGAAGGAAAAAAAAAAAAAAACAGGTTAGAGTGGGAGAGAGCCAAAGCATAAGAGACTCTTAAAAACTGAGAACAAACTGAGGGTTGATGGGGGGTGGGAGGGGGGAGAGGGTGGATGATGGGTATTGAGGAGGGCACCTTTTGGGATGAGCACTGGGTGTTGTATGGAAACCAATTTGTCAATAAATTTCATATATGTATAAAAAAATGTTTTAGTTTGATGTAATCTCATTTATTTAATTTTTGCTTTTGCTGTCTTTGCCTGAGGAGACTGGCAGAAAAAAAAATATTGCTAAGATTGATGTCAAAGAGTTTACTGCATGTGTTCTGGGAGTTTTATGGCTTCAGGTTTTACATTCAAGTCTTTCCATTTTGAATTTATTTTGTATATGGTATAATATAAAGATCTGGTCTCATTCTTTTGCATGTAACTGTCCAGTTTTTTTAATACAATTTGTTGAAGAGACTATCTTTTCTCCATTTTATGTCCTTGCCTCCTTTGTCGTAGATTAATCAATCATGTATGCATGGGCTTATATCTGGTCTGTATCTTATTTTTGTTCTTATTTTGTTCTTATTTTTGTTCCTTTGATCTATGTGTCTGTTTTCATGCCAGTACCATACTATTTTATTACTATAGCTTTTTAGTATAATTTGAAATCAGGGAGCATGGTACTTCCAGCTTTGTTCTTCTATCACAAGATTACTTTGTCTATTCAGGGTCTTTTGTGGTTTTATACAAATGTTAGGATTATTTGTTTCGGTTCTGTGAAAAATGCCATTGGTATTTTCCTGGGGATTACATTAAATCTGCAGATTGCTTTGGGTAGTATGGATTTTTAAACAACATCAGTTCCTACAATCCATGAGTACAGAAAAATCTTTCCACTTATTTGTGTCATCTTCAATTTCTTTTATCAGCGTCTTATAGTTTTCAGAACAGGTCTTTTACCTTCTCGGTTTAATTTAAGGTTTTTTTTTATTCTTTTTGATGCACTTGTTTTGTTTGTTTTTTTTACAATTTCTGTGCTATCTTTATGACCAGTTTCTTTTTTTTTATTTTTAACTTTTTCATATTTAAATCCAAGTTAGTTAACATATAGTGTAATAATGATGTCAGGAGTAGAATTTAGTGATTCATCACTTACATATAACACCCAGTGCTCATCCCAACAAGTGTCCTCCTTAATGCCTCTCTCCCATTTAGCCTATGCCCCCACCCAACACCCCTCCAGCAGCCCTCAGTTTGTTCTCTGTGTTTAAGAATCTCTTATGGTTTGTCTCCCTCTCTTTTTTTATATTATTTTTACTTTCTTTCCCTTATTTTTTCATCTGTTTTGTTTCTTAAATTCCACATATGAGTGAATCATATGTTATTTGTCTTCCTCTGACTGACTTATTTCTCTTAGCATAATACACTAGTTCCATCCACGTTGTTGCAAATGGCAAGATTTCATTCTTTTTGACTGCTGTGTAGAATAATATTCTATTGTATATATATACCACATCTTCACCCATTCATCAGTCGATGGACATTTGGGTTCTTTCCATACTTTGACTATTGTCGATAGTGCTGCTGTAAACATTGGGGTGCATGTGCCCCTTCAAATTAGCACTCCTGTATCCTTTGGATAAATACATAGTAGTGCAATTGGGTATAGGGTAGTTGCACTAGGTATAGTGCAACTCTAGGGTAGTTCTATTTTTATTTTTTGAGGACCTCCATACTGTTTTCCAGAGTGGCTGCACCAGTTTGCATCCCCACCAACTGTGCAAAAGGGTTCCTCTTTCTCTGCATTTGATGCACTTGTAAATGAGATTGTTTTCTTAATTTCTTTTTCTGATAGCTTGTTATTAGTATATGAAAATGCAACCAATTCCTGTATGCTAATTTTGTATCTTGCAACTTTACTGAATTCACTTATTTATATATTATTTATTTTATATTATATATATGTGTGTATAGTGTATATATATATATATGGGTGCCATTTATATATATATATGTGTATATGTGTGTGTGTGTGTGTATATATATATATATATATATATATATATATATATACATATATTAACATAGGGGCCCTGTATTAATATAGGGGCACCTGTGTGGCTCAGTCATTAAGAGCTTGACTCTTGATTTTGGCTCAGGTCATGATGAATCCATGACAGTTCATGGATTCAGACCCTGCTTTGGGCTCTGCATTGACAGTGCAGAGCCTGCTTGGGATTCTCTCTCTTCCCTTCTGCCCCACCCCCCTCAAATAAATAAAACTTAAAAAATATTAATATATATTTTCTGGAGTCCTTAGGTTTTCTATACATAATATTATGTTATTGTAGATAGTGACAGTTTTACGTCGTCCTTTCCAATTTTGATGCCTTTTTTATTTATTTTTACCTAATTCTTACCTAATTTCCATTATTATGTTGAAAGAAAGTGCTCAGAATGGGCATTCTTGTCTTGTTACCCCTCTTAGAGGAAAACTTTTAGCTTTTCACCATTGAGTAGGATGTTAGCAGTGAGTTTGTCATATGTGACTTTTATTATGTTGATGTATGTTCCTTCTATACCCACTTTGTTGACAGGCCGCTACAAGATTAGATTTTCATATATTCATCCCAAATATGACAGAGAACTAATACTCCTTTAAGAGAAAAGACTGCAGGAAACATTCCTGGCTTCCCATATTTTCAGATCATGTGGTGGTACTGACAGGATTTTAGAGCCAATATTACCCATAATATTCAATCATAATAGTGAATTTGGAAAGGATATTTCATCTGGCTAGTATTCCAAACAGTGGAAAGCTAGAATTTATAGAAATTCTCCTTTCTAGCTTTCTCTTCTTTGGAATACTAATATGACTATTGAGTGGTCACAGACTGTCAGCTGGTCCACTGTTTTCAGGAACCACCAGACATCTAGGAAGGCTTACACTGACAACATTTCTGTTTTTTCAGTGGGTACACTCCATTTCAGATCAAAAGATGGGACGACACAGTCCCTGTTTTCATTTTACATATGGCATACTCTTCCTTCAACCCAATTCCACAGGTTGAATGTCTGTTCTTCCTGTGAAGTTCTCAGTTGTGTGAGAGTCGATACTAATTGTGAGTCTTATCACGATCCAGATTCAATTAATCAGCACCCAGAGGCTGGAAAACTGCTCTTACATCACAGATTCTAATAACCATCTTAGTAAAGGCTCCCAGGAGAACTGATCTATACAGAGTAGCAAACTAGCTCCATTCCAAACTTTATTCTTTAGTTTCTGCCTTTTAAATTTAGCTAAACCGTTAGTCTCTGTTGCATCGCACCCACCCTGACCTTCAGCATGGACATTGCCTTCATTACCTGCAATAAGCTTGTGTGATTTTGTTGCCCACCTTGTTTGTTATCCCTCTTTCAGGAATCAGTGCTGTGCTATCTGAAAACCATTGTTTTATGTATATTGTTATATACATATTGTTATAAATGTATATTTTGGTTTGGGTTTTTTTTCAAATATTTTATGTTTTTAAAGTAATTTCTATACCCAACATGGGGCTTGAACTCACATTCCTGAGATCAAGTCACATGCTCTATTGACTTTGCCAGCCAAGCACCCCCATATATATTTTGTTTTTAAAGTTAAGATGGAAGAAAAATTTTAATTCTTGTTAGTCCGTTTTGGTTGATAACTATAGATTTTGTGTTGATAGATATTGTAATCTTAGTAGGACAAAGAACTTTCTTACTAAATAAAAAAGAATCCTCATCTCTTAGTGAATAAATTTCCTGAAATTACGATAAGGAACTTCAAGTTTTTTTCCACAAGATTTAGGATGTACTGCATAGCTATTACTTGGATCAAAAATTAATCTTGGGGGCACCTGGGTAGCTCGGTTGGTTAAGCGTCCAACTCTGCATTCGAGCTCAGGTCTTGATTGCAGGGTCGTGAGTTCAAATCCCACTTTAGGCTCTATGCTAGGCATGGAGACTACTTCAAAACAAACAAAAAAAGTTAATCTTGCATCCTTTTCTGTTTATAAATTATAGAATCTAATGTAATAAAATCATTTGCATGTAATTTTATCTAGATGTTTTGAGAACTGACTTATGGAAAAAAAATTGAAATTTTAAATATCCTTTTAATTTTTCTCAGATTGATTCCCCAAAACTAAATACATTATTCTACTACTCTCAGTGGCTAAATGTCTTTCATAAATAATGTAAATTGGGTTAAATAGATATTCATTAACTTTTACAAGAAAAACCTTTGTAAAGGTTTTGTAAACTTTGTAAAAAAAAAGTGCCTGAAATGGGCATAATTAACATCCATGTCTAAATGAGTCCTGGAACTCTGTGAGTCCATTCATCTTTTTATGCAGTCTTTTTTGGTTAATAAGAAAAATAGCCATGGAAAAAATGATACTGAAGAGTAAATTAAAAGACTAGTTCAAAAGGAAGACGCATTTCTCCTCTTGTTATAGAAGTACCTCTTAATATGATTTTGTTTAATTCTGACTCTTAAGCTTAAGCAGAAATTCCAGTGAAACTAAGTGATTACACTTTAATTATGACCTACTTTCAAACAGAGCAGATTGGCAGAATTCTGTGCACTTAATAAGTAGCTGTATCTTGAAATACATTTGGACCAGCCATGGTTATTGCACACATATTCATTGAATATTTCAAATTTAAGCAGCTGGCTCCATGGATAGGTTAAATGAAGATCAATTTACATTCTTTTACTACTCTTCTCCTGCAGTTCTCAAATATGAAAGCAAAATGGTATAATTTCTCACTATAAATAGAGCAACTCTAGATATTTAGAACCACACCAATTCCTAGCCTTGGACTGATCATCAGAGATTTGACTTACAAAGGCATTTGACATTTTAGGTTGCTTGTTTATATTAAATTGGGGGGCAAAAGTTGCACGTCTACTTCTTAGTAGTTCTGCCAAGAAACAATTCATACTGGAGGAGATATATACAAAATAGTATGGTTATTTTTATTTTTTGTGAGTATTTTGTTATTTGTGGCCCATGTTATTTCTCTTCATGGTGGATAATTTAGATTCAATTTTCTTACAATGAAGGTAACTAGTTACTTTGGTGCACAAATAAACGAAGGTAAAGAGAGATAAGATAAAGTGTTAAGTAAAAACTGTTTTAGGTGAAATCAATATAAACTGTTCACTGAGTTCAGTCAAGTGAACTTTTAAACTTGAGAATAGAGCTAATCAATAAGTATACGAAGATGTTTTAATACAGTAATAATTGAGATGAAAATATTTGGTATGAAAAAAATAAGGACTTGTCAGAATAAAGTTTAACTTGATCTCAAGATAAGTATTCCTGATAGTTATCTATCTAAGCAGATTTATCAAGATTTCATCAAGAAATTAACAACTAAGTATAAAGTGCTTTTTAGTTTTTAATTCAATTTTTAAACTACTAGGCAAAATTAAAAATAGCATAAGCTGATAACTTTTTGAGAGAGCCTTCACTAGTTGTGATTCTACCCCTGAATTTCTTCACAGTCTGCATGACCTTGACTACTGCTTTCCTGAGAAGGGACGTGAAATTCAGCAGCATCTTTTACCTTCTTCGAACACTTTCTCAATCTCTTTATTTTTGTTCTCATAAATTAGTAACTGAGCTTAATTGCTGTAAGGGTAATAGCCTCCAAACTGATGTCTCTACCTCCAGTATCATCTTCTGATCCATATTACATGTTGCTGGGACAATTATCCTAACATACAGTGTGAAAATGACTGATGCAACTCCTTTACTGGCTCTTAACTATTTATAGGATGAATTCAGTCACCATGAATATGATATACAAGGTCCCTCAATGAAGGATACTTACCTTTTTTTTAACAGCTTTTTAACTTGTGACAATTTTCCATATATATATACACAAATACTACCTGTCTACTCAAGTCATGTTGAATTGATTACTATTTACCAAATCACAGTGACATTGTCATACCTCTTTGTAGGATGGTTCCTTCTAAAATGCTACCCTTGATGATCTTTATCCTTCAAGATTGTTAAGGCTCAATTGTCATCTCCCCTATGATGATTCCTTCTGTGAAAGAGAGAGAGATCATATTTAAAGAGATTTGGAAAATGCTATAAAAAAATTAGGTGCCTGGGTGGCTCAGTTGTTTGATCAACTGACTCTTGATTTCGGCTTAGGTTTTGGTCCCAGGGTCATGGGATCAATCCCCGCATCAGGATCTCTGCTGAGTGTTGCGTGTGGAGCCTACTTAGGATTCTCTCTCTCTCTCTCTCTCTCTCTCTCTCTCTTTTTCTCTCCTTCTGCCCCACTCCCTGGCTTATGCTCTCTCTCTCTTCCTATAATAAAAAAAAAAAAATTAAAAAGAGACTTGGAAAATGCTAAATTAAATGTAGTTCTTAAGTATGTTTCTAGTAATAGCAAATATCCAAGTAGGAATATCTAGTGTGCACCTTCCCCAACTGATTTTGCCACAGAACACATTTTTGGGCAGAACATCTTATGGATCAGATTCCATGAATTCCTAGTTGGAAAAAAAGTTTTTCAAAACCTTTTGGAAAAACACTTTTCCAGCTTGATATAAAAATGCTTGTCTGAAAAGACAAGTTGAAGTGATTTATACATATTACCTCATAGCCCCTTTTGATGAGTCAAGAAGCCCTGGATAAAATTTTTATACCTAGAAACCTGTTCTACCTTAAATAAGTTAGTGTCTTATTTTTTTTTTAATTGTTAACATTTTTAAATTTATTTTTGAGAGAGAGAGAGAGAGAGAGAGAGAGAGAGAGAGAGACAGAGCACAAGTGGAGGAGGGTCAGAGAGTGAGGGAGACACAGAATCTGAAGCAGACACCAGGCTCTGAGCTGTCAGCACAGAGCCAGATGTGGGGCTCAAACTCACAAGTAGTGAGATCATGACCTGAGCCAAATTCAGACGTTCAACTGACTGAGCCACCCAGGTGCCCCAAGTTAGTGTCTTTAAACAAGAACATTTTTTTTTTTTTGTGAACTTTACTGGCAAAGTATTAAATTAACATATTTGTTAACATATTTAATTAACATTAAAAATAGTGTTTAACATTAACATAGCTGCTGATACAAAGGTGGCAGCCTTCATTTCCTTCTTTCTACTAAATGCCACCACCTTGTTGGTTCTGAGTCATTTCCTTGCTAATACTGGTGGAGAAGGGGAGAAGGAGGTGAGAACCTTTGATCCTTGACATAGCAAGAGATTGCTTTTTCTAATGCTTTTGATGAATTCTTATCTCTTTCCCATTTTGCAGAAATCTTAAAGTTACTGTGTAATTATCAACAGTTAGAGCTCTGTGGAGTTATCTTTCTCTTGAAACAAAAAGCAGGGATTAAATGCAAAATCCTTTCACTGTGAGGAAAGAAAACCTTATTTCTTTTTATATTTTCAACTTTAATTTTTTCTCCTCTTTATAGTTTTTTTCTTCATTTATCTGAGGTCACTTCTGACCCTCTTACATCTTATCCCCCAGTCAAACTTTTAATCCTTATAGCCTGCAGTTATTGCCCTTATTTATGAAAATTCCTCTAGACAGATAGAATCTATACTCATATAAGAGGAGACCTGGCAAGGTGGGAGCTACATCTCACATGCAGACCAACTGAGTAAATCCAGTGGTCAAGTATCTACCATGTTCCAATACCAAGACTCAGCTAGACGCCTAGACAGAGCCAACCATGAGGATCCAGATGTTTCTCTCCAGATGCCATAATTCCCACAGTCTATAACTGATTTATACATTTTATGATTCTTAAGGTGTCATTTATTTTCCTTCTAAATTTCAATATTCATTTTAACAAAATGTTAAAATTTATAACAGTGATACCATTTACATAAATGCTGGCTAAAAACCTGCTGCATCATTATACTTCTTTAGAATCTTTCTGTTGTTTTCAAGGTAACAACAACAAAAAAGACCTCTTCAAATCAAAATTTGTCAGTTTTTTAAGTCATATAATTATGAGAATACCAAACTGTCCTTGTATTTCAACCTGAAGTAAATTGAATTTAGGAATGATGATAATTTTGCCCATAGGAGGCTGCCTCTTGGAAATAAACATCTTTTTGAAGCATCTGCAATATGTCATTTGAAAAAGCCCTTTTATATTGCCTGTAGTCTTTGCATATCAATCTTATTTTAGGGCATTACTACAGTTTTGCACCCCCAGTCATATTTCAGCTATAGATTCAAGAAATTAAATTTAATAATAATAATAATAATAATAATAATAATAATAATAAAAGTATGCAAGAGCTAATTTAATTCAATTAATTCTATTTAAATCTCTAGAATATTGAAGGGAGGGGAGGTAAAAGATGAGAAAGGAGTGTGGTAAAGTGAATGTTGTTTTATTTCTTGCCTTGGTTTGTAAGTTAATATTTTGACAACAAGGCATTGATAAATAAAAAAAGGACAAAAACAGGTGTGGACTAGCACTGAGAGAATTACATTTGAAAGTTATAACATTGTATGTTAATTATATTTCAATAATAAATAAATAAAGGAAGGAGGGATTGCAACATGCTAAATTGTCACTGATTCGACACAGGGAACATTATGTTGAGCTTTAACTAAACAAAAAACCTTAACACATTTTTTTTTTCAACACACATAACTCACAGTTAAAATTATAATCTTTGTCTTTCCTTTGGTACCCCAAATCATTTTATTTTCATGGAGAGAGCAAAAATTAACAAGAGAAGTGAAAGTCCATCAGGTTCATAAGGCCCAATATCTATATAAGGACTATATTTTTTTCCTCCAGATTTCTAGGACAATCCTAAATAAACAAAACCTGAGATCATCATTTAATGTTTTATTTTTCAAAAAATCTGGGTCGGTAATAGTAGATAATCTTCATAAATATACTTTTAAGATAATGTGTTCATGAGAAACACGCCCACTTTGAAACATATTCTACAAACTGCTATTTAGACTGTTAATTGCCACGTAACAGTAGCAATGAGCTCTGCGTGCAGTCCTCCTGGTCTTCTTCCAGTACTGGAGCTCTTTCAATGAAAAAAGCTACATGAAGGATCCAGATTTTTTTTTATTATTATTATTGTCAGTTACATCTTGTGTATATTCTGTTCTTTGTATAAATGTTATTTGAGCTGGACTTTCACAGTATTAACATGGGAGTCTCTTTAGATGGAAACAATATTTCCTGTTTCATTTTGCAATGCTCAGATGCCTAAATTTCAAAATGTATTCCCTTAAATTTTGTTACCACATTAATTCCCCTCATTTATATTACATATTTATTGTTATTGATAATTATTATTTTATTTATTTGTTTGTTTATTTAAAAAATGTTTTTATTTATTTTTGAGACAGAGAGAGACACAGCATGAGCAGGGGAGGGGCATAGAGGGAGGGAGACACAGAATCCAAAGCAGGCTTCAGGCTCTGTGCTTTCAGCACAGAGCGCGACACGGGGCTGGAACCGTAAACCACGAGATCATGACCTGAGCCGAAGTCGGAGGCTTAACCGACTGAGCCACCCAGGCGCCCCAGATAATTATTATATTATTAATATTTATGTTGACGCTATCATGTCAATATATTCGTCAAATTATTGGTATTTATTATCAATAGCTATTGATAACTTTATTATAATTAATAATATAACAATAATCAAAGACAATGATGATGAAAACCAGTAGGTAAATGCCTATAGTATGACAAGCACTATACTGGTTTATTTGATGTTTAACAGATCACTGCTTTTGTTCACTAGATCAATTCTCTCCCCATTCCCGACTGGTATTTATTTCACAGCCAAGAATAGAAATGATGCTTGGTCTTGAGACTTGCTTTCTTATACTATACTAAGATTATGCCAATTGTCAAGATTAGAAGCATGCCAGGGATTATTGATAGTTTAGGTGAATCTCATTTATCTGAAGGGCCACTGTGAATCCCAACAGGAAATTTTTTCTACAAGTCAGAAACAAATGATATTAGAGAAATACATTTTTGGTCAATCCTTTCTAAATATACTGATTCTCAGGATTTTATGGAGAAATTTTGAAAATGCAGATTCCTTATTTCTATCTTGAGTGAATTTACTTAAAAACATTCAAACATTATTTTGTGAATGTCTGCTTTGTGCCAGGTGATATTCTGGAAACTGAAAATGCAGCAGTCAGTGAGAAATGTCCATATTCATATGGAGCTTGATTTTTTTTATAATGTTTATTTTTCAGACAGAGAGAGAGGAAGAGAGAGAATGAGCGGGGGAAGGACAGGGAGAGAGAGGGAGACACAGAATCCGAAGCAGGCTCCAGGCTCTGAGCTGTCATCACAGAGCTTGATGTGGGGCTCGAACTCATGAGCTGTGAGATCATGACTTGAGCTGAAGTTGGACTCTTAACTGACTGAGCCACCCAGCTGCCCCCATATTCCTATGGAGCTTAAATTCCAGTAGGAGTATGTGTGTTATCTTCTGCTACACTATCATTAAGCCTGAAATTGATTGACAGGACACTGATCAATGTTTTATTTCAATGGAAATATTTAGTAGACTAACAGGGAGATGTGATGAATAAGCCTTAGTTTGAGAGTTTTTAAATTCATATTTATTAATTTACTACTGGCATCTCCTTCTTTTCAAAGCTATTACTGCTGTCCACTAAGGAAAAAATAGGAAGTGGACTATCTATACCAGAATCAATTTCTTGTTACACACCAAAAAAACAAAAACAAAAACACCAAAAAAACCAAAAATGTCAATCAGCTTCATGATGTTGACTAAAGTTGGGCTTTACAGGAGTTTCATCAAAAAACAACTTTGCAGCTTCCCTCCATTCCACTGGAATATACTCCATTTGATATATTGTAGTTTATCTTACACAAGTTAGTTTTTTAGGTTAAACACCCACTGGCTTACAATGAATCAGACTCAGATTTAGTGTCCAGAGCCACAGTAATACAAAATGCACAATAATCTAGGCTGTTGTGTATTAGGATATGAGGCAAAAAATATTGTGTTTAGAAAATTATTGGGTTAGAAAATTGTTGCACAATTCTTTGTTCATGTCAAAGCATGGAAAAAAGAAGAAAGAATTATGTAAATAAAGATTACATGTGATCCTAGTTAAGATACAATATACAAAATTAAAAATCATTTATCCCCACCCTCATCCTGAATCAAAACAGAAACATTTTCATATGAAGATGTTAAAATAAATTAAAAAAAATTCCAGCACCATTTCTACCATCAAGGTCTCAAAGATCAAGGTCTTAGGGACACCTGGGTGGCTCAGTCTGTTGAGCTTTCAACTCTTGATTTCAGCTCAGGTCTTAATGTCAGGGTCATGAGTTCAAGTCCTGTGTTGGGCTCTGTGCTGAGTGTGAAGCCTATTTAAAAAAAAAAAAGAAAGAAAGAAAGGAATAAAGAAAAGATCAAGATATAAATCATAGATATAAAAGATCGTAGATAAAAATACATAGATACAAAAACTTGATATATTCAATAATATTCAGAGAATATTTATAAAATAACACACAAAAAGCTTTTGTACCTTTAGGTAAAAATAAATATGGATGTTATTGGATCCAGTCAGTCATACTAATTGGTAAGAAAAGTCTTCCCTTGGAATAGATTAAGATCTGCAAGTGAAAAATAGATATTTTAAAAATATTTTAGCAGAGGGGGCACCTCGGTTAAGCTTCCAACTCTTGATTTCAGCTCAAGTCTCGCTCTCAGGGCCATGAGTTCAAGCCACACATTGGGCTATGCACTGGCCATGAAGCCCACTTAAAAAAAGAAAAGAAAAAAAATGTATATAATATTGAGTTTTATATACTATTTTTGGGATCTAAGAATATAACCCATATAAGGAAGTGATGCCCAAGTATCTCAATCTTGCTACCCCAACAAGTTTCTCTAGAAATTCTTTCTGTGGTTTTCTGGAAACGTCTTGTATTTCATTGAGTCTCTACAACTCTTTTCAAGTTTTCGTACGATAGAGGACTCTCAGACTAAGAAAATTCCCTGGTTCTTTGATTTTTCTCTGTGTTTCTTTATGTCTAATTTTCTTCATTATTTATTTTTTTTAATTAAAATATGACTGTAACAAGCAAAAACAATCAAAAGATACACTAAGAAACAGATGATCTTCCTGATTCTGTGATTTTGACAAGAGAACATTCGTCATTTCATCATGACATTCTTCATTGTAGATACTCATTGTTTTCTAATAAAGTAGTTTCAAACTAAAGAAAAGAGCCTCCTTGTTGTTTCTTTGGGAACATGGAGCAGTGCAGTGCTGCGAAGTCATGAGTCACGCCAAGGACTAAGAGGTTTTCAAGTCTTTCGTCAAGAGAGCCATCGGGGTGACAGAGGGACCCAATGACTGGTTGGTAGAGATGAGCCTGAGCATGAGTCAGGAGGGGCAGACATGAGCTTGACTATCTTTAGCTCATTAGCCATGAAAAATGGTTCTGAACCCAGTATCAGCTATGCCAAGATAATGCTATAGTGGGACAAAAAATATACTAAGCTATTTTTTGTCACTGAACAGTATACTAAAAATGCATTTAACCTGATGACCCCATTTATTTTTTATTTTCATAAGAAAGAATAAAAAGGAAATGCTCTTGGATGATATCCTAAAAGTACAGTTATGTAACACTGATTTTTCAGGGCCTTTTAAGTGTCAATAATGGTTGTTCTCTGTTTACAGTATATTGTAAATATTACTGTATGTGGATTTATATTCTGCATGCATATCTCTTTATTGTATATGTAATCAAAGTTTCTATCCAGCCTATCGATATGGAATACAAACTTAGACCATTGATATTTTCAAGATTCTTAAGCTATTTACTAAAAATTTTATGCTTGCTTTCTGCCCTATGTATAATCAGTGACAGATTTCTAACTGGTATTAAAGGTGTTTACTGCCTCAATCTACATATTTACGAACAGAGTGTGGTTTATACATATTCAGTTGTTCTTATACTTGGGTAGCTGTCTCCATAATGTTGATTTACAGGTGCACTGATAAAGAAATATGTGCTTGAATATAAATCAAGGTAACACATGATTTAAATATTAAATTTCAATTTTGATTACAAGTTTGTTTTCTGGTAGCTTTACTTATTTAACAGAAACATAATTTACAAAATAGCAGTGTGTCTGTGATTTTATAAAGTTCAGTAAGGATAAGTTAACAAAGATGCATGTGGGAACAAAAATTTAAATGAAAGAAATTTAACTAAAGAAATCTTGGGAGAATGGATACCTATATAAAAAAACGGAAAACAGAAGTTATAGTGAATAGGGGTGTCAGGGTGGCTCAGTCAGTTAAATGTCCAACTCTTGGCCTTGGCTCAGGTCATGATCTCATGGTTCATGAGTTTGAGCCCCACATCAGGCTCAGTGCTAACAGCACAGAGCCTGCTTGGAATTCTCTCTCTGTCCTCAATCTGCCCCTGTCCCATTCATGCTCTCTCTCTCTCTCAAAATAAATAAATAAACTTAAAAAATAAAAAGAAGTTATAGTGAATCGCAAGCTAAACTTTAGTTACATAAAATTCACAGTTCAAAAAACAAGAAAGAATAAGCATGATACTGAGAGACAGTGAAAAACAGAATACTGACAGGGCTCATCTATCAAAGGTCTGTGTAAACCTTTGTTTCCATGATTTCTGTAGGCAGAGTGATTTTTTTTAGAAAATTAGGACAATATTGTCTTATCATCCAATACTGTCTTATCTTACCATCATTGACTACTCTTCTCTATTCTAAAAAAAGTTAAGTTTTAAATAATGCCACATTTACCTTCTACATCTTGAAAATGTACTATCTACCTTAGCCATTCATTAACAATTTCCCCCTTTTCATTTTTATTTTCCTTTCAGATCTTTGCTGTCTTTCTAAACACCTCATTTAATTCTGATCATTCACAACCTTTCATGGCAGTGGGCCTTCAGAAGTCTGTTTCTTGCCTTTCTCCAGTCACTGAAAAAGGCCTGTTACCAGACAAAAATATAAGACACCAGTTAAATTTGAGCTTCAGATAAACACGGGTTTTTATTTATATGTCTTATGCCGTATCTGGGATACACTTCTACTGAAAGTAAGTATTCCTTACTTTTCTGAAGCTCATATTTAACCTGGAGTCCTTTATTTTACTTGCTAAATCAGGCAACCCTACCACAGGGCCATTGTCACAATGTAGCATTGAAATGCCACTTACAGCAGATGCCAATCATGACACATATTTGTGAATGACTTTACCCCAGGAGAGGATGTTTCGGATGATGTTCTTCACTGTTCTTTGAAAGAGGCAAGAGTGGTGACAATAATCAGAAAGCACCATAATTTGGGGCACCTGGGTGATTCAGTCAGTTAAGTGTCTGACTCTTGATTTCTGGTCAGGTCATGATCTCACGGTTGTGAGATAAAGCCCCTTGTCAGCCTCTGTGCTGGGCATGGAACCTGCTTAAGATTCTCTCCCTGCCCTTCTCCCCAACTGGGTGCCCTCTCAAGAAAGGAAGGAAGGAAGGAAGGAAGGAAGGAAGGAAGGAAGGAAGGAAGGAAGGAAGGAAAGAAAATGAAAGAAAGAAAGAAGAAAGAAAAGAAAGAAAGAAAGAAAGAAAGAAAGAAAGAAAGCAAGCAAAGGAGGAAAAGAAGAAAGAAAGAACCATAATTCAATTTCCCATTGGGGTTTCAAACTCACCTTGAAGGAGTTGGTTAATTTTTCAGCAACTTAGATGAAACTTAGGGTAAGTCTCATGACGTTCCTGGTTACTTTTAAGTAATCAAAAAGTTTTGATAATTTTTATTCATAAAAAAAGCAGTTTCAGTTCAGTAATTACTATGTCCAGTCTAGAATAATGATCAAATGCCTATAGCTTTTTCATTTATGATTTCACTCCTTCTTTAGCACAGGCCTTCTGATGACTACTCTCCTGAGGTAGAAAAGATCAGACAGTTTTTCCTCTATTTGCCCACCTCTCCTTCCCATTCAAAAGGCAGCCTCTGGCTTCTTTGGTTTGAATGCAAGTGGAGAGGTGGCTGTGGAGGAGAGGAAGTGGAGGTAAGGGGTGAAACATTTGTGAATTTTCCAGGACTAATGGTCTGGCCTTGTCTCTCTGAGCTTGACATGTATTTTGATTAGGCACTTTTAAAGGACGCTTTGAGACTCATTACTTGATACGAATTCCTAACTCTAAGCTCAGTCACTGGGGTCTCCATCTGCCTAGTTGTTTTTTTATATCTATCTTTTTAGTACTACAGAGGCCATGGTCCACTCCCAAGTTACTTTCTGCTGAGTTCTTTTTATAATTCTAGGTGGTATTTTTGGAGAGCAATGAATATGATCATTATTTCATTATGATGTGTGCACATTTTTTTCCACGGGGAATATACCTATCTATCCTTATCTCTTACAAAGGCGTGAAGTGAGGCATAATCTTGGTCTTCTTGTCTGAGTAGTTCTAGTGATGGTCTTTTAGATTCTCATGCTTGAGTCAGTATCAGCTACTCTGACTCAGAGCTCCAAGGATCACAATACAAGCTTTTTCCATGAGCTCACTGAACCCCATTCACTTGGCCTGAGAGTAGAAAATCTACTCCAGCCTGCTCTTTGCCCATTGTGGAAGTCAAAATGCACAACATTTTCTTACCCCAAATCTTTAGTCCTTTAATGTGAATGAGGGAAAATAATTGTAAAAGTATTTTTTTGGCACTGTCCTTTGCAAATAATGAATTAATACCCTGCATTGGATGTAAGAGGGTTGCTTTCTATTTCCTAGTGGCTTTGAGTGAAACTAAGACAAAAGCCAAAGACTTTGGTTTAACTGGGTTTTATTTAATATATTAATTTAATAATGGTTTAATTTAAATATGCTATTAAATGTATTTACCTGGATTCTTTGATATTCTTACAATTAGTTGGTAAAAGTTCTGGACTTCAAGTTAAGATTATTAACTAAGGCAATGTCCTTGAACACAAACTATCAACTGAAACAATGTTTCAAAGCACATTGCCACTGATCCATGATGTAGTCAAATTAAAATGTGTATGATGTCTTCCGCTCATTTCTGAACCAGTGGCTTTGTCAAAACAGTGAGGACAGAAATATTTTACAGATTAGTGCTCATATACACAAACTGTTTTCTAAAGAAAGAATACTTAGATGGGGGTCATAATGTGTAGGTCAACACTTGATCCATTTGCCCTTTATTCTAGGAAAGGAAAAAATTCAGACTGTAAAAATATCAAACAGTACATTGGCATTCATGGAAGGATGCTGGCATTAACAAAATTTACAATGTTTTTGAAGAGAAGTAATGAGAACTTCTCTGCAGCTTCAGTAGCAATGTATAACGCAGTACAATGAAAAATGGTATTCTAATTTTCATGCATGACCTCCCCTAAAGGTGTTAATCCTGTGCTAGACCCTATAATTCTCTAACTGTTTTAGGTGAAAGAAAAATGATATCCCATGTCTTTCATAGATAGATAATATATTTTGGGGAGTCTAGAGGTTGAGAGAATCTATGCATGTATTAAATAGGAAGGACCATGTGGCAAAATCCAGCTGTTTTTCCATTGAACAGGATATTAAACAATGGATTATTCTATCAAGTTCTAAATTTAATAGCATATGCTGCCTTTAAAAATAGGTTAAAATGTAAAATTCTTAAAATTTGATCGTGTTTACTAAAGATTTGGTGATTAAATTTTTGATATTTTATATTTAAAATAGTCAAAGCATTTGCCAGCCATCAAAAGTTTTTACAAAAGGTGACTTTAGAGGGCTGAAAGTAGTTTCTGAGTAGAAAGGAAAGTCAGATTTTTAAGTAAGAGATGTTAGTGCTGAGAGACTTGGAAGATAGGACCTGAAAGCTGAGTGTGCTTGTATCATTATTATGCTGAGGACAATAAATGGACATTTTAGGAATTAGGGCAGGAAGTCAAAGCATCAGTAGGATTATTTAGAATTACCCATCATATTAAGAAGTTGGATGGGATGTAGAGGTCATGAGGAGTTTGCAATGTGAATGGCAGATGGGCAGGATGACCTGAGGAACAGGAAAAGAAATCGGACACAGGTTGGAATTATTGTGGAGAAAAGAATAAGGATAATGGACAAGATGTGAGATGTCAAAGGGTGGGTGTAGCTGTAAGGACTTAATCTCCCTCAGGCCCACAGATTAGAAGGCTGCCTTGTTTGGAGCTGTGGTATTTCTGGGCAGCAATGACTTTTCTAAAAGATTGTCTCTTTATTTTTCCAAATATAGAGGGAATCTAAATCAGCGAGTATCAACACTGGCTGCATGTTAGATCAAACTGGGAACTTTTTAATAAGCTTTGATACATGGATCTTACCTCCAAATATTTTGATTTAATTCCTTATTAATGAACCCAGGCATCAGGATTTTTATGAAAGCTCTTCAAGTGATTCTAATGTGGACTTAGGGTTGATAACCACTGCTCTAGATGAGGATAAAAGTGGAAATAAAAAATACCTTTCTCTCAGTGGACAGATAAAACATAGCTCAAACTGTTGGCTACCAAGTCTCTGATAGTACCCAGGAAATGTCCTTTTTCATCAGGATGAGTGCTCACATCAAGTCTACCAGGGAAAGGAGTGAGAGAGACTCAACCCAAAGTCGCTTCAAGCTTTATTATGTTAAAGACATTGACACATGAATGCCAGATAAGGATCAGGTACTCAAATTCCCACAACAAGCCATTTGGAAAAATTAATAAAGCAAGCAGCCTATGAGTTGGTGGGGTGGCACTAACTACGAACTCATTGTGAGGGAAGTTCTGTAATGGTGGGTCCTAGAAATCACAAAAGGAGGTACCAATTACTCAGCTCTGCTAATTGTAGCCATCCATGTAGACTGGCAGCCCAGCATCGCTACATCTCTTAATTAAAAAAAAAGTCAAGTCTTGGATTTTTATATGAAAAATTTCAGTGGTTGAACATTGGGAAGAAATTCAATGTTTTCTGAATACCGGTGGCCAAACAACACATCTGTGGGCTTGGTGTGACCTGGGAGATACAAGTTTGAGACCACTGCTCCACATTTATCTGTATGTCTCAAAGAGGGGCTCTTGCCCACAATGCCTCAGAATTACCCTTGACTTGTGAATCTGCTGAGATGCTCCCAGCTTGCTTCCATGAGCATCCTTTATTGCTCTTTATACTCACACCCTTGTGTCTCTGAATCTACAGCAACCTTTTTAAAAGTCTGCAATTCATTCAATTATGTGTTTTTCTTATAGTGAGTAAATATGCCCCAGCTTATGCCTCTTATTTTAAAATGTTATAAATGGTGCTTCCATTCACTCTCAAAAGAGAAAGTTGATAAGATAAATTACATGGTTATCCATTTATATATGGTAAGTAAAACAATAGCAGCAACAACAATTAATTGTGGGTTTAGTAGTTTTTTTAATGACTTGATTAAATTATCTGGATATTGTGACTCTTCAAATACTATAGATAATGAAGGCCAACGTATCTTTTCTTTAATATTGTATGGAAATATATAACCAACAATTAAAAAAAAATGGTCCCTCCAGGAGTTGAAACAATTCAACTCTGCTTGAACATAGGCTGGACTTGGTGATTCGTTTCCACCAAATAGGGTATGGAAAGGAAAAACATCAGACACCACCTTAACCAAGTGATCAAGGTTAAGAGTATCAGAGTAAGTAATTTTGATATCATCTGTTGATGAACATTTTACAAAATATCTGACTGGTAATATTCAAAAGTGGAAAGGTCCTGAAAAAGAAGGAAAGTTTTAGAAACTGTCACAGACCAGAAGTGACTAAGGAGACATGATGATTAAATATCATATAGTATCCTGGATTAAATTCTGGAAGAGAAAAAGTAGAAAAACTGGTGAAATGTGGATAAAATCCATAAATTATTTTTAATATTCTACTAATCTACTATTCTATTAATTTTTTAGTTTTGACAAATGAACTGTGGTTGGTTGTAGAATAGGTTAGCATCAGGGGAATCTGGATGAAAAGGATAAGGGAACTCTGTACTATCTTTGCAGCTCTTCTACTACACAAAACTTATTCCAAAATTAAAACTTTATTACTGAAAGATAATAGTCTTTTAAGCATAGAAGTACACTTAAAATGGTTAAGCTGCAGATATATACTTGAATTTTACACTAGCTATAACCTAACTTTCAGGGCAGACAATAACGATGTTCACTGAAAGAAAACAAGTTTTGAATTGTTAATGCTCAGCGCTGTCTAGTTTAGAATAGTTGCTAAATAAATACTTGTTACATAAATAAATGGATCATGTTGGTTTCTGCTTAAGTTGCAAATTCAGCACTTGGGGCCTTTACCTGTCATTTATCTGAATAGTCTGGATCACTAGGCTTCATTCAAAAGGTGTGGTTAACTACCAGAAACAAATAGCACTCTTTGATGTGAATTACCCTTTACTTAAGTCTGCATGAAAATAAGTAAAGCAGAGTAATAGTAAGGAATATTATGGTTAGAAGTGAATTAAATTCCAGGATAAGATTTAAACAAATGAACTAAGTATTTGGACACTTTTATGCATAATTTATGCTAATAACAGATTTATTTCCTGGCATGAAGGAAGTGATTATCTCTAATGATTTATCATTCTTACTTTGGAATGAATCCCATAGAAAGATCACTCTGCCTTGGGCCTGCTTGATATTAAAATCTTTCCCTGTGATTTGGCCTTTATATAGAAATAGCTTTCTTTGTTTCAGCTGTCATAGCCTTTTAATAAAGCTTTGACTCATAATTTCTTTCCGGACTTGTTCTCTTTATGAATGGAAGAAATAGGGAAGTTATAAACATGTAATGCATCAGAAGCTGGACCTCCCTCCCTCCCTCATCACTGTTTTACTGTTGTTGTCGTTGTTGTTGAAATGAGTATGAACTTAACATTTTGGTAAGGGAATTGACACGACCTCTTCTAATTCTCCTTTAGTTTTTTTATCTTAGGTTTATGTTTTTGTTTGTTCTTTGTGAAATGAAATGAGCATTGGATTTTTCAATCCTCTTTAGACACTATTTGCAACTTGTCTCTAACATAATTTGAAATTATAAAAAAAAAGTTTCCCAGAGTTATTTGTATTTTTTTTTCAACGTTTTTTTTTTATTTATCTTTGGGACAGAGAGAGACAGAGCATGAACGGGGGAGGGGCAGAGAGAGAGGGAGACACAGAATCGGAACCAGACTCCAGGCTCTGAGCCATCAGCCCAGAGCCTGACGCGGGGCTCGAACTCATGGACTGCGAGATCGTGACCTGGCTGAAGTCGGACGCTTAACTGACTGCGCCACCCAGGCGCCCCTGTATTTTTCACATACAAACCACTTTTAAGCAGTTATGAGGAAATTATTGCTTTGCATGTTTTTCTAAATGTGCTATCTTTGGTCATATCCAAGATATAATTTTAAGTCATGAAAAGAAAATGTCCGGTCTCTTTTAAAGCCAATGTGTCAGCAAAAATACCTAAATCGCAAAAAAGTTAAAATTGTTCAGCTAGCAGAAGAAACCTATTCAATGCTAATAAGCTATTAAGGTAAGGAACTCTAGTTTGGACAGTCTAAAGGAAACTATTATGGTACAAACATGCAGCTTCATATTAACTGAAATCTGGAACTCCTAGTTAACTTCTTCACAGCTGGAAGTTAAAATTCATGAGATTGGGATTGAGAACATAGATACTAAGAAGGCAAGCAATGCCAAGAGTTCTTTCCTTATGGATACATAATAGGTTTTAAGTCTAAGAAGAGCATTTTTGTTTGGTCTTATTTAAGGTTAAACCTCAGTACAAACAAACAAAAAACAAAGAAAAGAAAAAGAACAGTTTGAGCACAATCTGAACATCTGAAGGTCAGCTTTGAGGATGCTGTAAAAGAAAAAGACAGAAAATTACATTCCAGGAAGAGTTTGGCTCACAGAGATCTATGGACTCTCACTGAGAAAAGTTGACATCAATCCACACTTCCCCCTGAAGGTGCCTTGTCTCTTTGGCTCCCAAGAGACCAGGAAGGGACTGGGTGGCAAGATGTCCTCATTGCCCAAATCTGAGAGAACAAGGAGACAGGAACAGAGGGATTGGCTGCATGTACCTTAGCAGGGAACAGTGATCTGTTGCATCTACACCAGCAATCCCAAGAAGTAATGAACATTTCACCTTCCAAATCTCGGAGATAGCTACCAGTTAAGATAGGACACAAGATCTGTGAATCTACAGAGGAAGAACACAACACATTTAGGTTTCATCTGTTAGAATGAGGAAATTTAGGTAGAACAAACTATATACATCCAGTGAAATAAGATTGTGAGGGAGATATCTAAAAGCCTAAATAAAATATATATCTATATCTATATATCTATATATCTATCTACACATACATGTTAGAATCACTTCAGTGAATCAAATCAAGAGTTAAAAGAGCTTTTTAGAACCTAAGATATAATTCCCTAATAAACAAATGAAGTAATATAAGGAAAAAGAAATTGATTTTGAGTTCTAAAATATGTGTGCTATCATCTCAGAGCCTAGAGCCTGCTTCGGATTCTGTGTCTCCCTCTCTCTTTGCCCCTTCCCCACTCACACTCTGTCTCTGTCTCTCTTTCTCTCAAGAATAAATAAACATTAAAATATATGGTGCAAAACATATATTGTGTGAGGTATGTTTGCAATATATGCAAAACATATATTGCAGTGAGGTAACAACATAGTGGAAAAGATAAATATGGATAGTGTATTCAGGGGACCAGAGTTCTGGAAATAAGGAAAAAAACAATTATGGAGATATCAAAACCCAGAAACTGCTAAAAAAAAAAAAAACAAAACCAGATCAGTAAAATTGTATTTAATGAGTTTATTGTGCATAGAACAGTACACAAACGAGGAATCTTCAAATCAATCGTGAAATGAAGCTCAAAGGCATGTTGCTATAGGACAGTTTATACACATATTGCAAAGTATTAATCTTTGTAATAATTAATTTTATAGCATTGGGGTTTTTGCAGTGACAGGGTATTGGTTAAAAGTGGTTCTCTTATGCCATTTTTAAAAAACATTTTAGGTTTTATTTATGATTTTTAGAGGCATTTACAAGAAAAACCCAAGTTAAGTTTCGCTTATGTTACAGGATATGCTAAATTAGGTTTTGCTTAACTAGTTTTGTCTGCTCAGGGAATTTTCTTTTCTTTTCTTTTCTTTTCTTTTCTTTTCTTTTCTTTTCTTTTCTTTTCTTTTCTTTTCTTTTCTTTTCTTTTCTTTTCTTTTCTTTTCTTTTCTTTTCTTTTCTTTTCTTTTCTTTTCTTTCTTTCTCTGTACCATCAGCACAGAGCCAGATGTGGGGCTTGAATTCATGAACCACAGATCATGGCCTCACCTGAAATCAAGAGTGAGATTCTTAACTGACTGAGCCACCCAGGTGCCCCAACTCAGGGAATTTTCAAGTCTGGTTCCCCTTTTATATCTTATATTAACAGAGATGATAATTAAACACATAATGAAGATGACTTTCTCTGAACTTGAATGTACCTGGACATAGATTGTGCTATTCTGAAAACGCAGTCATCTCCATCACCATTATCATTATCATTATCATGCTACAGACTCTAGAAAATTTAAAACATTTCTGCAAAATCTTTGGCATTTCTCCCATTAACAGGTGGATTCTAATGCCTCTCCTCATGAGTTTAGGAATGTAGGCTGGCCTTAGATATTTGCTTCTAATTGTGACTTTTCATCCTGGATCATAAAAGGCCTTATACCGTATGCTTGGCCTCTCTCTCTTTATCTCTTTCTTTTGGAATGTATGCCTTTGAAGGTAAGAAGTCCAGCTTCCCTGAAGCAGCCATTCTAGAGACACCGTACAAGACGTCTACTTAAGGATAGAGAAAGAGACTTTAAGAGGGGCTCTTTTAGACTCTTGTTTGAGTTTTCAAATTATCAACTTCCACACATCAATAGGTGAGTGAATGAGCCTTCAGATTACTTTAGCCCCCAGCCGTCCAGAAGCTCCAGACAATACCAAGTAGAACAGGGATGGGCTGTTCCTGTTGAGCCATGCCCAAATGCAGATTCAAGATAGAATAAATGTTGTCGGTTTGGTTTTGGAGTGGCTTGTTATACAGCCACAATGGGTAGAACATGAATTTCTAGGATGAGTTAATAAAGTTTAAGAAAATTGATCGACACTACCCAAATGACAAATGAATCAGAATGGAGACTTCGACAAGATGAAAAGGAAAGGAGACAGTTGTGAGCAGTGAAATATATATTCTAGAAATATACAGTCAAATATACTTAAAAGTACCTTTTATAAAAATGTGCTAAATAGGACTTTAGAAACAGAAAAAAATGACTTTGCGTGTAACACATTTGGATACCTAAGAGTTGGAGGGGGGAAGAAAATACAGACAAATAAAACTTTCTAAATGGTTTAGAGAATGAAAAGAAAAGAGAGAGGAGGAATAGAGAAGGATCAACGAAAATATCCCAAAGACTTAAGCTTATTTATTAGGGAAAAATAATAGTTTTTTATTTTATTTTATTTTTTTTTTAACGTTTATTCATTGTTGAGAGACAGAGCATGGGCGGGGAAGGGGCAGAGAGAGAAGGAGACAAAGAATCTGAAGCAGGCTCCAGGCTCTGAGCCGTCCTCACAGAACCTGACGTGGGGCTCAAACTCACAAACCATGAGATCATGACCTGAGTGAAAGTCGGATGCTTTACTGACTGTGCCACCCAGCCACCCTAATAGATATTTTGTTTTATGTTAAAATTGAGAAATATGTGTGATTTTTAAGAGTAGGTAAAGGGAAGATGGCCACTAAGGAAATAAAAGAGTACAGTAGACCTTTCAAAATAACAGTAAAATACAAATCAGTAAAACTAAGGGGAAGACAAAATAATCAACATAAGGTAAGGCCATTCTCTAAACTTGAGCCTTCAAAATATTATATAATTAGATAGCTTCCTAATTAAAGCACTGTCATATACTGTTTACAAAACTGCATATGGAACAAAGTTACAGGGGCGCCTGGGTGGCTCAGTCAGTTAAGCATCCAGCTTTGGCTCAGGTCATGATCTCAAGGCTCATGAGTTCCAGCCCTGCATCAGGCTCTGTGCTGACAGCTCAGAGACTGTAGCCTTCTTCAGACTCTGTCTCTGTCTCTCCCTCTCTTGTCCCTCCTCCACTCACACTCTCTTTCTTTCTCTCTCTAAAAATAAATAAACATTAAAAAATTAAAACTTATAAGGAAATATTTTAAAATAAAGTGATAGGGAAAGAGAGTAGGCAAAGAGAGAGAGGGTGGGGGATAGGGGAAATATGAATGAGCAAGAATGGTACTACAAGTATTAGATTGGTTGGTTTTAAAATAAATATTTCTAAATAGGAGAGAGTAGGACTTTTACAAAAAGATAGAAATACAGTTCTGTATCTCCAGCTATCAAAAACCTATATATATAAAATAACAAGCCAGTTAATTATACAAAGCAAAGTTTATTAGTAATTCAAGAAAAAGCTGCTTAAAATATAAAGAATTACAGATTAAGATAAAGATTTTATTTATTTCCTCCTTAACTTTTAGAAAAACTTAAACTTTTTTTTTAATGTTTATTTATTTTTGACAGAGAGGGACACACACACACACAGAGCATGAGTGGGGGAGGGGCAGAAAGAGAGGGAGACACAGAATCAGAAGCAGGCTCCAGACTCTGAGCTGTCAGCACAGAGCCCAACTCGGGGCGCGAACTCAGAGACCCGTGAGATCATGACCTGAGATCAACCGACTGAGCCACCCAGGCACCCCAGAAAAGCTTAAACTTTTTAGTGCCTCCCAGCTTAATCTTCTCCCACTCAGAGTACCAGCCTCTATCTTTAGTTCTTCCCTTTAGCCCTGGAACACGGAAGCTCTCTTCCTGACTTATGCTACCTCTTCTATCATATCCCTGTATTCTTAAGATATACAAAGCAAGTTACATTCTGGGGTGAAGCTGGAGAAAGGGACTGCTAACATCAGTTTACTTCTTTCTTAATAACTCACCTTGGTTTATGTGGGTAGGATCGATGAATCTTAATCCATTCAGAAGGATGCTTTGATGATCCTTATGCATTACACTGGGAACTTTGGAATTTCAGGATGATGCTGTGTTTGTTTTTAATTCTCTACAGAATATAATAGAGCAAAGCTTCAAATAATTGGAATTATTATAGAGCATGGTAATTAAGATGGTATCATTTTGATTTTCACATATATAGAAATTTTTCTTTTTTTTAAAAGCTATTTGTGGGGGCGCCTGGGTGGCTCAGTCGTTAAGCGTCCGACTTCAGCCAGGTCACGATCTCGCAGTCCGTGAGTTCGAGCCCCGCGTCGGGCTCTGGGCTGACGGCTCAGAGCCTGGAGCCTGTTTCCGATTCTGTGTCTCCCTCTCTCTCTGCCCCTCCCCCGTTCATGCTCTGTCTCTGTCTCAAAAATAAATAAAACGTTTAAAAAATTAAAAAAATAAAAGCTATTGTGATCTTATTGAGACACTTCAGTAAAAATATATTTGAATATTTAATCTCTCCTTGATGACTGAGGATAGTACATATATCCTCAGGGTTACTGCTCTCCATAGTAGAGTTGAATGTATATTGATTCCCCAAATTGACAAAAAGTTACCTATAATACATTATCATTGAGTTGGGAAATATTTTTCTATTAAAGGAGGATAAGAAACCCACAGAAATTGCAGAGAAGACATTATATGGTAGTGAAAAAATACTGACTTCTCCAGTGAAATTTTTTAGTAGGGTTTATTCTTGTTTTGTAACTCCTGGGATATCTTAGAATCAGAAACCAAACTGGTTGGTGGGCTTATCTAAAGGCAAGTTTTTGTTTTTGTTTTTCAAGAAAAATAAGCAGTTTTTCTAGACACCCCCCCCACCCCCACCCTGAGCTTTTTGTTTTCTCTGAGAAACCACCATACTATTTTCACAGTGGCTGTTCCAATTTATTGAATAAATTAGACATGTAAAATTGTATAAATCCAAGGTGTACAGCAAGTTACTTTGAAACATTTATATATTGTAATATGGTTGCCAATGTACTGTTACTTATCACATTATATAGTTATAGTATAATATTGTTGTCTATATTCCTTATACTGTGCTGTGCATAGGAACTCTACGGCTTATTTATTCTGTTACAAGTTTGTACCATTTAACATCATCATTCTTCTCCCTCACTCCATCCCCTGGTAACTACCATTTTACTCTCCATTTTTTTTACAGATTTAGGCTGTATATATATCCATATGTAAGTGATATAATTCAGTACTTGTATTATTTTTTCTTACTTCCCTTGCCTAACATAATGTGTTCAGGGTCCATCCATGTTGTCACAAATGGAAGGACAGACTCTTTTTCATGGCCAAATAATATTTCATTGCATATATGTACCACATCTTATTTTATCCATTCATCCATTGATGGGCATTTAGATTATTTCTATATTTTAGCTCTTGTGAATAACGCTACAATAAGCATGGAGAGTGTACACATTGTCACAATCCTGTTTTCTTTTCCCTTGGGTATATACACAGAAGTGGGATGTCTGCATAGTACAGTAGATCTATTTTTAATTTTTTAAGGAACTTCCTATTGTTGTTTTCCATAGCAGTTGGGCCAACTTACATTCCCACCAACAATGTATAAGGATCCCTTCTCATCACATCCTCATCAGCATTGTTGTTTCTTGTCTTCTTGATGATGGATAGCTATTCTAACAGGTGTGAGGTAATATCTCATTGTGATTTTATTTTGCATTTTCCTAATTATTAATGATGTTGAGTACCTTTTCATGTGTCTGCTGGACATCTCTACATCTTCTTTGGAAAAATGTCCATTTAGTTTTTTTCCCCCTTTTTAAAATTAGATTGTTTAATTTTTGTTGTTATTAAGATGACTGAGTTCTTTATATATTCTATATATTAACCCCGTATTCAATATAGAGTTTGCAAAAATTTTCTCCCATTCTGTAGGTTGTTTTTTTATTGTGTCCATTTTTATTTTATTTATTTTTATACATATATTTTTGCTGTGCAGAAGCTTTTAAGTTTGATGTAGTCTCATTTATTGATTTTTGCCTTTGTGGTTTGTGCTTTTGACATCATGTTCAAAAAATCATTGCCAAAACCAATATCTAAGAGCTTCTTCCCTATGTTTTCTTGTAGGAGTTTTATAATATCATACTTTATGTTTAATTTTCTGATCCAGGTTTTGAGTTAATTTTTGTAAGTGTTGTGAAATAGGGCTCCAATTTCATTGTTCTGTATGTGTTTCTCCAGTTTTCCCAGAACCATTGTTGAAGAGACTACCTTCTCCCCATTGGGAATTGTTGGCTCCCTTATCAAGTATTAGTTGACCGTATATGCTGGGATTTAATTTTGAGCTTTCTGTTCTGTTCCATTGATCAGTGTATTTATTTTTGTGCCAGTACCTTTCTGTTTTTATTTCTATGGCTTTGTAATAGTTTGAAATTTGCAAGGTATGATACCTCTGGCTTTGTTCTTTTTACTCAAGATTGCTTTGGCTATTTGGGATCTTTTGTGGTTCCACACAAATTTTAAGATTGTTTATTTTATTTCTGTAAAAAAAAAGAAATGCCCTTGGTATTTTGATAGAGACTGGAATGAATCTGTGGATGGCTTTGGGTAATATGACCATTTTAACAATATTAATTTTTCCAATACACAAACCAAAGATGTCTTTCCATTTATTTGTGTCTTCAATTTCTTTCAGCAAAGTCTTGCATCTTTCACTTTCTTGGTTAAGTTTATTCCTAAGTATTTTATTGTTTTTGATGCTACTGTTAATGGGATAGTTTTCTTTATTTCTTTTTAAAAACCTCATCATTAGTGTAGAGGAATGCAATTGATTCCTGTATGTTGATTTTGTATCCTGCCAGTTTACTGAAATCATTGATTAATGACAATTTTTTGACTGACTCTTTGGAATTTTTTTTTAATGTGTAATAAGATCATATCATCAACAAATAGTGACAGTTTTGCTTCTTCCTTTCTAATATGAATTACTTTTATTCCTTTCGCTTGTCTATTTGCTCTAGAAAGAACTTCCAGTACTGTATTGAATAGGAATGGTGAGAGTGGGAATCCTTGTTTTGTTCCTGATCTCTGAGGAAATACTTTGTTTTTCTCTATTGAGTGTAATGTTAGGTATAGGTTTGTCATAAAAAGCCTTTATTATGTTGAGGTATGTTTCTTTTATATCCAATCTGTTAGGGGTTTTTATCATGAAAGAATGTTATATTTTGTCAAATACTATTTCTGTGTCTATTGAGATGATCATGTGATTTTTATCTTTCATTTTATTGATGTGACCTACTAGATTTATTGATTTGCATATGTTGAACCATTCTTGCATCCCAGGGGTAAATCTTACTTGATCCTGGTTCATAATCCTTTTAATGTATTCTTGAAATTGGTTTGCTAATATCTTGTTCAGAATTTTGCTCTATATTCATCAGGGATATCCTCTATAGTTTTCTCTATGTAGTTTTCTACAGTTTTCTTGTGGCATCTGGTTTTGGTATCAAAGTAGTGTTGGTTTGGTAGAGTGAGTTTGGAAGTGTGTCCTCCTCAACACATATTTTAGAAGATTTTGAGGAGCATTGGTATTAATTCTTCTTTAAATATACATAGAATTCTCCAGTGAAGTCATCTGGTCCCAGAGTTTTCTTTGTTGGGAATTTCTTGATTACTAATTCAATCTTTTCTTGGTATTTATCTGTTCATATTTTTTATTTCTTCCTGATTTAGTCTTGGTAGGTTTTTTGTTTTTACAAATGTATCAATTTCTTCTAGGTTATGTAGTTTGTGGGCATATAATTTTTCCTACTAGTCTCTTATTATTTTATGTGTAATTGTAATGTCTCTTGTTTAATTTTTAATTTTATTTGTTGGAGTCTTCTCTCTTTTTTTCTTATTCTTGCTAAAGGTTTGTCAATTTTGTTTATCTCTCAGAACACCAGCTCTTACTTTTGTTGACCCTTTATTATTTTTCTGGTCTCTATATCGTTTATTTTCACCTTGATCTTAATATTATTCTCTTCCTTTTGCTAACTTTGAGCTAAATTCGTTCTTTTTCTAGTTCCTTGAGGTGAAAAGGTAGGTTGTTTGAGATCTTTCTAAGATCTTAAAATATGTGTTTATTGTTGTAAATTTTCCTCTCAGAACTGCTTTCTCTGTGTCCCACAGTATTTATATTTCCATATTTTTTATTTTAAGATAAATTTATAAATTTCCATTTGATTCCTTCTTTGACACAATGATTGTTTAGAAGTGTGTTGCTTAGTTTCCACACATTTGTAGATCTTCTCATTTTCCTTTTGTTTTTGATTTCTAGTTTCATACCCTGGTGGTCAAAGAAGATATCTGGTATGATTTCAATCTTCTTAAATTTGCTAAGATCTGCTTTGTGGCCTATCACTTGATCTACAGAATTTTCCGTGTGCTCTTGAGAAGAATATATGTTATGCTGATGTTGGATGGAATATTCTGTATATGTTTATTAAATCCACTTGTTCTAAAGTATGGTTCAATTTCAACATTCCCTTGTTGATTTGCTGTCCAGATTATCTATCCATTGCTAATAGTGGGGTATTGAACTCGCCTATAATTATCATATTATTGTCTGTTTCTCCCTTAAGATCTGTTATTATTACACAACATACTCTGGTGCTTGGGTGTTGGAAGCATATATATTTAAAATTGATATACTGACTCTTTACCATTCCATAATGACCTTCTTTATCTCTTTTTCCCCTTGTTGGCTTAAAGTAAATTTTATCTTATATAAGGTGGCTACTCCTGCCTTCTTTTGGCTTTTGTTTCCTTGGAATATTATCTTCCGTCCTTTCACTTCAAGCTTAGGCATGCCTTTAGAACTGTGTCACCTGTAGGCAACATATAGTTGGGTCTATCTTTTTTTTTTTTTATCTTTGCAGCCACTCTGTGCCTTTTGATTGGTGAATTTGATCCATTTACATTGAGGGTGATTAGTGATATGCCAGGATTTACTATTGCCATTTTATCTTTTGCCTTCTAGGGTTTGTTGGTTTCTTGGTTTGTTAGAATCACTATTGTTTCATTTTCCTTTTGTTTCTGTCTACGTTTGTAAGTTAGTGGCTTTCCATGGTGATTTGTTCCTTTTATATGTTTCATCTGCTTGCTGTAGATTTTATGTAGCAGCTACAATGAGGTTTATACAATATTACATAGATTAAAATAGTCATTTTTCTGCTTATAGCAATTTATCTTTATATACCTATAAAAGCTCCATTCTTTTTTTTTTTTTTAATTTTTTTCAACGTTTATTTATTTTTGGGACAGAGAGAGACAGAGCATGAACGGGGGAGGGGCAGAGAGAGAGGGAGACACAGAATCGGAAACAGGCTCCAGGCTCTGAGCCATCAGCCCAGAGCCTGACGCGGGGCTCGAACTCCCGGACCGTGAGATCGTGACCTGGCTGAAGTCGGACGCTTAACCGACTGCGCCACCCAGGCGCCCCTAAAAGCTCCATTCTTTTACTCTTCCCCTTATATATTTTTGAAATCACATATTATCTCCTTTTATGCTGTGATTTTGTTACTGAGTTATACTAGCTTATATTTAATGCTCTTTTTCTTTAACCTTTATTCTGTAAGAGTTTAATATACTATTCTTACAAGACAGTTACAGTTTTATAATTCTATTACTTCAGTCAAAATTCTGTAATTTTGTGTCTTCAGCTTGAAGGTCTCCGTTCAATATTTCTTATGAGGCAGGTCTGATAGTGGTGAATTCTGTCAGCTTTTTTTTTTGCCTGGGAAAGCCTTTATTTCTCTTTCATATCTAAAGGGTAACTTTGCCGATAGAGTATTCTTGACTGGCAGTTTTCAATCTTTCAGTAATTAAATATGTCATCCCACTCTTTCCTGGCCTATAGAGTTTCTGCTGAAAAATCTGCTGATAACCTACTGGGGATTCCTTTGTAGGGTACTGTCATTCCCCCCCCCCCCCCCCCCCGGCTGCCATTAAAATTCTTTCTTTATCACTGACTTTTGACAGTCTTACTATGATGTGTCTTGGAGATAGTCTTTTTACATTGAGGTAATAAGTTGCCCATTAGCATTGTGAATTTGTATGTCCAGTTCCTTTTCTAGGTTCAGGAAGTTCTCTGCTACTATCTTTAAATAAATTTTGCCCTGGGCACTTTGATGGCTCAGTTGGTTAAGTGTCTGACTTTAGCCCAGGTCACGATCTCTTGATTCTTGAATTCAAGCCCTGCATCAGGCTCTCTGCTGTCAGTACAGAACTCACTTTGGATCCTCTGTCCCTCTCTCTTTCTGCCCCTCCCAAACTCATACTCTCTCTCTCAAAAATGAATAAACATTTATAAATAAATAAATATAATAAATAAATAAATAAGCAAGCAAGCTTTGCCCCTTTCTCCTCCTTTTCTCTTTCTCAAATTCCCACTATTCTTTTTTATTTTGTTTTGTTTTGTTTTGTTTTGTTTTATTTTATTTTTTAATATGAAATTTATTCTCAAATTGGTTTCCATACAACACCCAGTGCTCATCCCAACAGGTGGCCTCCTCAATGTCCCTCCCACCCCCATCAACGGTCAGTTTATTCTCAGTTTAAATTTTTTTTTTTTTTTTTAGTGTTTATTTTTGACAGAGAGAGACAGAGCATGAGCAGGGGAGGGACAGAGAGAGATACACACAGAATCCAAAGCAGGCTCCAGGCTCTGAGCTGTCAGCACAGAGCCCGACGCGGGGGTTGAACTCACAGACTGCGAGATCATGACCTGCGCCGAAGTCAGACGCTCAACCGACTGAGCCACCCAGGTGCCCCTGTTCTCAGTTTGTAAGGGTCTCTTATGGTTTGCCTCTTTCCCTCTCTGTAACTTTTTTTCCCCCTTCCCCTCCCCCATGGTCTTCTGTTAGGTTTCTCAGGATCCACATAAGAGTGAAAACTTATGGTATCTGTCTTTCTCTGTATGACTTATTTCACTTAGCATAACACTCTCCAGTTCCATCCACGTTGCTACAAGTCCATATTTCATTCTTTCTCATTGCCAAGTAGTATTCCACTGTATATATAAACCACAACTTATTTATTCGTTTATCAGTTGATAGACATTTAGGCTCTTTACATAATTTGGCTATTGTTGAGGGTGCTGCTATAAACACTGGGGTACAAATGCCCCTATGTATCAGCACTCCTGTATCCCTTGGGTACATTTCTAGCAGTGCTATTGCTGGGTCATAGAGTAGATCTATTTTTAATTTTTTGATGAACCTCCACACTGCTTTCCAGAGCAGCTGCACCAGTTTACATTCCCACCAATACTGCAAGAGGGTTCCCATTTATTCACATCCTCTCCAGCATCTATAGTCTCCTCATTTGTTCATTTTAGCCACTCTCACTGGTGTGAGGTGATATCTGAGTGTGGTTTTGATTTGTATTTCCCTGATAAGGAGCGACGCTGAACATCTTTTCATGTGCCTGTTGGCCATTCGGATGTCTTCTTTATAGAAGTGTCTATTCATGTCTTCTGCCCATTTCTTCACTGGATTATTTGTTTTTCGGGTATGGAGTTTGGTGAGCTCTTTATAGATTTTGGATACTAGCCCTGTGTCCGATATGTCATTTGCAAATATCTTTTCCCATTCCGTTGCTTGCCTTTTAGTTTTGTTGGTTGTTTCCTTTCTGTGCAGAAGCTTTTTATTCTAATGAGGTCCCAATAGTTCATTTTTGCTTTTGTTTCCCTTGCTTTTGGGGATGTGTCAAGTAAGACATTGCTACGGCTGATGTCAGAGAGGTCTTTTCCTGCTTTCTCCTCTAGGGTTTTGATGGTTTCCTGTCTCACATGTGTCTGTTTTTGTGCCAATACCATGCTGTCTTGATGATTACAGCTTTGTAATAGAGGCTAAAGTCTGGGATTGTAATGCCTCCCGCTTTGGTTTTCTTCTTCAATATTATTTTGGTTATTTGGGTTCTTTTGTGGTTCTATACAAATTTTAGGATTGTTATAGCTTTGAGAAGAATGCTGGTGCTATTTTGATTGGGATTGCATTGAATGTGTAGATAGCTTTGGGTAGTATTGACATTTTGACAATATTTATTCTTCCAATCCATGAACACGGAATGTTTTCCATTTCTTTATATCTTCTTCAGTTTCCTTCATAAGCTTTCTATAGTTTTCAGCATACAGATCTTTTACATCTTTGGTTAGGTTTATTCCTAGGTATTTTATGATTCTTGGTGCAATTGTGAATGGGATCACTTTCTTTATTTGTTTTTCTGTTGCTTCATTATTAGTGTAAAAGAATGCAACTGATTTCCATACATTAATTTTGTATCCTGCAACTTTGCTGAATTCATGTATCAGTTCTAGCAGACTTTTGGTGAAGTCTATTGGGTTTTCCATGTATAGTATCATGTCATCTGCAAAAAGTGAAAGCTTGACTTTATCTTTGCCAATTTTGATGCCTTTGATGCTAGAACTTCCAACACTATGTTAAACAACAGTGGTGAGAGTGGACATCCCTGTTGTGTTCCTGATCTCAGGGGGAAAGCTCTCAGTTTTTCCCCTTTGAGGATGACATTAGCTGTGGGCTTTTCATAGATGGCTTTTATGATGTTTAAGTATGTTCCTTCTATCCAGACTTTCTCGAGGGTTTTTATTAAGAAAGGATGCTGAATGTTGTCAAATGCTTTTTCTGCATCGATTGACAGGATCATATGGTTCTTATCTCTTCTTTTATTAATGTGATTTTAACACATGGATTGATTTGCGAATGTTGAACTAGCCCTGTAGCCCAGGAATGAATCCCACTTGATCAGAGTGAATAATTCTTTTTATATGCTGTTGAATTTGATTTGCTAGAATCTTATTGAGAATTTTTGCATCCATATTCATCAGGGATATTGGCCTGTAGTTCTCTTTTTATGCTGGGTCTCTGTCTGGTTTGGGAATCAAAGTAATGCTGGCTTCATAGAATGAGTCTAGAAGTTTTCCTTCCCTTTCTATTTTTTGGAACAGTTTGAGAAGGATAGGTGTTATCTCTGCTTTAAATGTCTGGTAGAATTCCCCAGGGGAGCCGTCTGGTCCTGGACTCTTATTTGTTGGGAATTTTTATATTCTTATATTGGCTTTTGTAATGGATTCAGATAGTTGTTACAGCACTTCTGCACTTTTTAAAAATCTGAGTCCTGTCTCCAGTTCCCCCTGAATATTTCTAGGCTCTTATCTTCCAGCTTACTAATTCTGTGTTCCATCTAATCTGCTCTACTTCTAGTGCATTCTAATGCATTCTTTATTTCATTTATTGAGTTCTTCAGCTCCAGAATGTCTGTTGTTTTTTGCTTTGTTTTGTTTTTGAATTTCAATGTATTTGGTAAAGTACTCCTTCCATTTGTTAATTTTATTTTTGCGATCATTGTATTGCCTTTATGAGCTTTCTTATAGATTGTTGAATTTCTTTATAAAAGCTAATTTGAATATTATCAATTAGATTGCAATATTCAGTGTCTTTGGGTTTGGTAGCTGAAAAGTTGTCACTTTCTTTTTTGTAATGCTGTATTACCATGATTTCTCATGATGTTTGACAAAAAGTGCTTCTACGACCATATTAGAAGTAGTGATTATTTTTTCAGTTAGGCATGGTTTTGTTTACTTTTATTCTTACAGTTCAACAGTTGGTAATTAAGAGACTTCCTTTTGTTTTCAAAACCGACTCCTGCTGGAGTGCCTGGGTGGCGCAGTCAGTTAAGCGTCCGACTTCAGCCAGGTCACGATCTCGCGGTCCGTGAGTTCGAGCCCCGCGTCAGGCTCTGGGCTGATGGCTCAGAGCCTGGAGTCTGGTTCCGATTCTGTGTCTCCCTCTCTCTCTGCCCCTCCCCCGTTCATGCTGTCTCTCTCTGTCCCAATAAATAAATAAATGTTGAAAAAAAAATTAAAAAAAAAAACCAAAACTGACTCCTGCTAAGGTTGAGGAGCATGCATATAAAGAAAGCTGCTGGGAGAAAAGGGATGCCAGTAGTGTGGGAAAAGGTATGTACTAAGCACTGGGGCATGCCTGATAGGCAGATCCTTAGTGGCACATCTCAGAAGTCCATGGGTGGTCCTCTTGCTAGAATCTCTGGGCAAAGAGCAGGAGACACTTTTTTTGAGTTCTCTTTGTCGCCTATTTCCCTTTCCCTTCCTTCCACCTAGTCACTGCTGTCTCTTTTCAGAAAGATCAGTGGGACCACCACCCACTGAATGTGGGCCAGATAAACCCCATGCATTGCCTTTACCCTTCACCTACTTTTCCAGAAAGGTTGCACTGTCCCAGTGCTGGGTCTTCTGCTGCCTTCTCTGCTACCACTGCCTCTGCTGCTACCAGCTCTCCTGCCATTCCCCTCACTCTTCAGCCTCTTCCACAGCCCAAGCCTCTCACATTTGGATGCACAGATAGGAGGATCTCGAGTGTTCTGGTATGCTGTGCAGAGGTCCCTTTTTTTCAGTTATGCATGTCCATGTAAGTTGTGAACTGAAGGGGAGAGAATAAAAGAATGACTCATGTGGTCATGGTGCTGATGTCACTCCCCTTTCTTATTTGTGGAAGAGATAGACTATTCTTACAAAATTAGGAAGTTCACCCACCCTCTTTTTTGTTTTAACTCAAGAAATACTGGGTAAATATCTCCCATATGGGAGTTACTGAGCTAATGTGCTGGACTTTGCCAGAGTATAAAGAAGAGAACTGAGAATGTATAACAAAGGTAAGATAAGAAGTACAGAAGAAACATGGCAAAGATCTATGAATTTTCTATTCTTCTGGGAAATAATGCAATAGGCTAGCTGGGGTTAAACAGTCATGGTGATACTGAAGTTTTAAAATGAAAAAGATTGAGTCTTAAAAAACTGGAATGGCACTTTTAATAACTGAAGGTGACAGGACAAAAGGTATAGAATCAGACTGAGCTTCCACTAAAGATGACTGCCCATTCAACAGGAAAGGGTGAGGACTGAATAACAGATGAGAGTTGGTAGAAGTCATTGGAAAAACAAAATTGTTCTGTGTTTATACCCCTATGAGTCAAGACTATTTAAACTGACTGTACTTATTTGCACACTGTCTCTTGTGATTTGTCTCTTTGTCCTGAAAACGAGTGTCAAAACAACTCTCTTTCCTAGGGGTTTTATTGGTCGCTGATGAGTGGAGATGGTGCCTTCAGTATATAGACTAATTGTTCCCATCACTCATGGAATAAACTAAGACCTAGGGAAGGACAACATGTCGCTCTTTGGATTATAATGCTGGAAAACATATATAAAAATTACTGCAGTGGTGAAAGAGTTGAATTTGTAATCATAAAGAAGTATTAGGAAAACTCTATAGCTCTGTATTTGTGAGTGAGTGAGTGAGTGTGTGTGTGTGTGTGTGTGTGTGTGTGTATCTGTGCACCTAATGAGATTTTTAAGCTATCTTCAAAGTACATGAGTTAAGTAAGAAACTTATTTTAAGAAATGTTTATCCCCTAACATAACAACAAATGACTCATTTAAAATTTAAGGTGAAATATACATGTATCTAAATTGGTGATATAGTACATATATATTGTGGACCATAACATTAGTATTTTGCTATTTTTTATCTGAATTCAATATTTTTGAATCATGATAAAGTTTTATCATACTGGCACAACTGGATGATTCAGGACACCTGATTCCAAACCTTCTATTTTGATGTCCCCATGAATTTGTTGATCCTTATCATTCCAGGTATCCTAGTTTTTAGGTAAAACTGCTTTCTACCAAGATTGTTAGCCCGATATTTTAGCAATCATATTTTAATATGAGATGTTCTCTATTAAAATCCCACCTTGGGCTTGTTTCACATCCTACTCTAGAAATGATTATTCATTATAAGGTAATAGTCATAAAAAAGAGTAAGTGAAACTATTTTCTTTATATTTCTGAATTTCATTTTATCTGTTGGTGTGCACTAATTTCCAAATTGTGAATTTCTCAGTGATAATACATTTATATAGAAATAGTTGTTTAAAGAAAGAAAAAAACATAAAGATATGCCATTATGATTTGGTGAAGGTTAGTGACTTATACCTCATTCTTGGTAGTAAGGATCTGTACCTTAGGGATTTATTTTGAAGTATATAATAGTAATACTGATTATTTTTAAGATGAATTTTTACAGATATAGCACTTCATAGCTGAACCCACATTATCTGCATTATAAAGACACTTTCGAAAAGAAGTCTCGAAATAATCCATTGTTAAATTTTCTCTGATAATTTAACTTCAACAAAAGTTAATGGGAGAACTGAAATAACTCTCCTAAATAATTAGAAATAATTTCCCCAAGTTCACTGGAATAAAACTATGCACCTTTGGGAGAACATAAGAAATAAGAGGTATTTTATGAATATTGTTTAGTTAGAAACTTGTTGAGCACAAGGACTTTCTAAAAAATAATTGAAAAAATAGAGCAATCAGTTTGTATTTTTTTACATAATCATAATTAGAGTTGGGAATGAAAATTATCAGAATCAATATAATAATAGCTAACATAATGGAGCTCTCAATATGTGCTAGGCAGTGCAGCAAGTACTTTGCATGTATTTGCATGTTTAATACTAATAATAGTCTTCTGAGGTAAATAAATTTAGAGATGTGCAAGAGCAGTGTTGTACTGGCTTAGGAGAGCCAGGAGCTCATTTTTCAAGGAATTTTATAAGTTGGTTCATATCAAGTTGAAGTACTTTGAAAATGGCCATAGTGTAATAATTTATACCATGGAAATCAATAAATACGGTAAACTATGGTTTTCCTCCCTACCTCAGAGAGCCAGTTGTTAAACATTTACCAGCTGCCTCATTCCCCTAGAGCCAGTTGTTAAAATATTTATCAGCACATCACTTCATGGATCCTGTTATTATCCCTATTTTACAAATAAGGAGTTTGAGACAAAGAGAGGCTAAGTTTTCCAAAGACTGAAAACTAAAACAACATAGTAGACATGGAATCAATCCATGTAGTCTGCTATCTTGCTTCAGAAATTCCAGAAAAAGATCTAGTAAATTTAGAGTATAATGGACTCATTCCAGAGGAGCCTATTTTTCCATTCTCTGTGGGTAACATTTGTTTGAAACCCATGGTGAAAGCCTTTCTGCCACTTAGACTAAGATTCCACTGGAAAGGTACTTTCCATGGGTGAGCTGTTCCACACAGGATGCCACTTCATTCTCACTGTCACAGTTCAGGGCATCATGTGCTCTCTGCTGAAGGATGATAACATATTCTTCTAGGTTTATTGTTCAAATCCATTCTTTTTTTTTTTTTTTCCTGACCATTCAAAGCACAAATCTGGTCATGTCATGATGTTTAAATACTTTCAAAGATTTTCCGTTGTTTTCAAGATCAAGTCCAAATTTGCTGATCATTGGTATTTGGGTCCTGCTTCCCATCTCACTTTATTTCTTATAGTTCTACATATTATGTGGTATTCTGAGCTACCTGTAATTCTTTTAATGTCTATTTCTGCCTCTACACCTCTTACTGTCTCTCTTAGTGTCCTAGCACTTTTTATTGAAATCTAGCAGTTCTTGAGCTTTTCTAGTATTTTAGGCAGCATAGGAATTAGGATCATGGGAACATTTTCGGCATATTAAAAATATAGCTTGTGGGGCATCTGGATGGCTCAGTCGGTTGAGCGTCTGACTCTTGATTTCGGCTAAGATCATGACCCAGGGTTGTGCAGTTGAGCCCTGCATTGGGCTCTATGCTGAGCATGGAGCCTGGTTAAGATCTCTCTCTCTCTCTCTCTCTCTCTCTCTCTCTTTCTCTCTGTCTCTCTTTGCCTCTCCCTCTCCCTCACTCATGCTCTCTCTGTCTCTAACATAAAAAAAGTGAAAAAATATAGTTTGACAGGTGTTACATAATATATATGTAATATTCATATATAAAAAAAGTCCTTTTCTTCTATTGTATAATAGTGTGATGACTTGATAAGTAGTAGCTAGCACTTTTTTATTATAAATATTGATTCAAGTTTTGTTAATTTGCATTTCTATATACTATTGGGTCTTTGTCCCTAACCTTCTACTCCAATAAATTGAATTTCAGACAAATGTAGAAACATGAAATACTAGGGGAAAATTATTTCCTGCCTCCATTTCCTATGGCTGCATTTCATTTTTAATATTGCAGCTACAAAAAAATGGACCTTTGAGACTGAGGTCTGTTTTAGCATTCCAATGTGACTGACACTATTGTTCAGCAAATATCTATGGGATCATATAAAAGACTGAAACTCCCATTCAATCAGCAGGAAAATTGTGTTGGCTTCCTCAGTGCTTTTCGTTTTTTGACTGCTGTCTAAAAGGTCCAGGCATCTCAATATTCATATCCTAATAAATAGATGAAAGGAGATTAAAAACAATTAATGAAAAACTTCCATAGGAGATATCTACATGGCTGAAAAACATCTAATCAAAGTAAAAGCAGCATATCCATAGTAACTCCAATTTGATCACGTTTACCAGTAAGAGAGGGGATGTACTGAGAAAAAGACCTGAAAGAATAGACATGTACATGTGAATCCTCATTATACCTGTGTAATGGGAGTATCAGGGACGATTATTTGCTTGGTGCTTTTCAAGAGCAAATATACTTACCTGTTGTCATCTGTAAATAACCAAAATACAGGACAGATTTTAGTTACACATACACAAAAAACAGTATTTGTAGTTAAAAGAAAGGAAGACAACATCAAAAAATTTGAAGGCTGATTACTCAGATTAGTACCCAATACAATTTATATTAAATCAAAATTAATAACTAAAGCCTTTAACTCCAATGTAAAGAACTCAATTTTAAAATTATGGAATACTAGGAAGTTAAATGATCTTTAAAGCATTTATCACTTCTTACTTCATTATTGGAAATAAAAATTTCAGGGACAGGGAACTGGCATGTGGAGCTTAATGGTGGGAAAGGAAAAAAAAAAAAACTTCCTAGGAATGGTGGTTAAGATTTTTCCAGGCGATATTCAGCCTGGAGGATAAGTTCTGCCCCTAAATTCAAAAAGGTCTTTAATATTCCTTCCATTTAACCAGCAGAACAAAATATATTTGAAAAAGTTATTCAAAGACTGAAAGGATTTTACAGAACACATTTGAATCTAAGGTGGATTTTGCATATCTTGAGATTTTAACTTGCCACTGGTGAAATAGCAAAATAGGAAAAGAACAGCTAAAGCAATAAAATACAGTTGATCAAAAACTGTATTCAAGGTATAAAGTCTCTATATTATAAAGAATAGATATGAAGCAGTTTCAGAGAGTCTTTACAATTAGCATATCATTTCTGATATTACCATAGAGCAGTGTGGTCCAGCATAGAGAAGAGAAATAGGCAAGAAGGATTTGAGGGAAAGCAGAACAAGAACAAATAAAGAAAAGGATCTTGATTATCCCTGAGCCTTTGCCATTACTGAAATTAGGAAATTGGTAAATTTTATTTAGTAAAGATTCACAAACACATATTTGGATTTTTATATATGCACACACACACATGAGCATGTATATGTGTGTCATGTGTGTATGTGGAGAGAGATAATCCTATATCTATGTCTATAGACCTGTTCAGGCATCCATTAACTCTGCTGCCAGAATAGCATAAAAGCATGCTCAATTTTAGGACAATCTGCTTATGTCTATAGTCTATGTAAAAAGGTGATTTAGGGTTGAGCCAAGACCATAATGGAGGTATAGTTTCAAGAGAATACATTTGAGGTACTTAACATGTATAATCAGTGGAATTGAGTGACTGATTCTAGTGTGGATGCTGAAGTCCTCCATGACTTCCATTTTCCATGTTTTAGAAGCAGATGGCTCAGTAGATATTTGTCTCACCCATTTACAGTGTGCCATTTTGAAATCACAGTGCAACAGATCCCAGTGAATAGGCAATGAACATATCATTCTGCATAGGATGGATAGATGTCTGTCTTACATTACAAGTCCTTAAATTACAAGACTTAAATCCAAGTCCTAGGATTGCTCTAAAATGACTCTTTTATAAAACTGTTAGTGAGAAAGATAGTGTGTAGCAGAACTGACTGTTTCTACTCCTTAATTTTCTTCTGCAACTTTTAAGTAGTAAATTTACTTCTTAGAATTCTGAGTACCAGAAATCATAAGATTTACATGGAACACTGAAATATAGGCATACTCCATATTTTTCTTTGGTGCCCCCAAATCGGTAACAATCTATTTTGGTAGATCGAAGGAAACTTTTATTTTTTCAATATACTTGGAAACAGAATCTTCAAATGAATGAGAGAATTATTAGCTTCTTAAAGTTAATTCCACTTTTGTGTTAAACAAGGCAATGTAATCTGCTACATATATATATATATATATATATACACACATATATATATGTATGTATATATCACAGTCCATATTTATATATTGTGAATTATTGACTGGGTAAAGAGATTGTCATAGAATTACCTTACTTAAACAAATACTTGACTTTTTAACCTGTATTTATAGCACTACCTGTATGAAACAAGAGGGAAAAAATTGATTTATCAATATAAAAATAAGTTTGTATCCTAGGGGTGCATGGGTGATTCAGTCAGCTGAGTGACCAACTATTGATTTCATCCCAGGATTGTAGGTTGGAGACCCGCATCAGCTTCCACATTTAGTGTGGAGCCTGCTTGAGATTCTCTCTTTCTCTCTCTCTCTCTGTCTCTCTCCCTCTGACTCTACCACACTCGTGCGCTCTCTCTCTCTCTCATTCTCTAAAAATATTAATAATAACAATAAATGTGTATCCTATATTTGTGAAATTTATTTATTTTCCTTATAGGATAAATACTAAATGAAATAGGAAATTATTATTTTGCATTAAAATGGTGAACATTGGGGCACCTGGATGGCACAGTTGGTTAAGGGTACGACTCTTAATTGAGGCTCAGGTCATGATCTTGTGGTTTGTGAGTTTGAGCCCTGCATCAACACAGAACCTGCTTGAGATTCTCTCTCTCTTTGACCCTCCCCTGCTCCCACTCTCTCTCTTTCTCTATCAAAATAAATAAATAAACTTAAAATAAAATGGTGAAGATTTAACGGGATAAATTTTATTAGAAGGGTGAAAGAGAAAATTTGTGGCTTAGATTTAGTGCCCAAAATATTTCTTTCCTAATTGCCCCAAATAAAACCAATAAATTAAAGTTAGTACAAAGTTTCTGAGACATTTTCCTAGCAGCAGAAAATTTCAGACAACCCCAGCGTTGATCTAGGAAACATATATATATAATAGCACCTCCCACTCTTAAGAAATCAAGTCCTTATTAGTAAGCTGGAAGATCACAAATATTTTAAGTCTATAATTTAACTAAAAGAATTTGATAAATATTAGATGAATAAAAAAAAGAAAGCAAGAATGGCTTGAGGTTAAATTGCAAGAATGAAAATAAGTAATGCCCCCAAATGATCTCCTTTGTCTTCTCTTGGCTATAATGTATAATTTAAGTTCTAGTTTCCCAAAGCCTATCCTTTGTTCAAGTTCCATCTCTTCTTCTGTAACATCTTTTCTCTTTTCTCAGCCTTCATTTATATCTTTTTGTAAAGCCATACAATAAAATGTTTAATGATACACTACCTTGTATTTTTCACTCTGTTAGGTTTTAGTGTCCTCCACCTCCCCCCCCCACCCCCAACCAGGTTATGAACTTCTTCAAAACAAGAATGAAATCATATATCTTTCTTCTCCTTGCAGGCTCATCAGAGTATTGAAAAATAGGTACCCAATAAATCCTGTTGGTTATCATCTTGAATATTAAAGATTCATGAGAACTAATTGTTTTCTGATGCAAATATATCACTGTCCAGTAACGCAGGAGGATAATGTAAAGTTAGAAAGTAGGATATTAGAAGCAGATGAATTCTGAGAGAATTTCTAAAGTAAATTTTTACCAGATGTTCATGTGTTAAAAAAATAAATACTAAACAGGAAAATAACTTTCAAAGAGCACAGCAGGTGTTGCAATAAACTCTAAGGGTTGACAGTAGCATTAAAAAAAAAAAAAGGAAACATAACTAATAAGAAAAGCAAAAGATGTCTCTATAAAATATGCCCATTTTCAGATTAACAGATTAAATTCCTCAAAAAGGTACTCTCAATAATCATTTTCTGTGGAAAACAAGCAGGTGTGAGCTGAGTCACATTTGCATGCCTATGTGATTTTATATATTTCACTTCTGTCTACATAGATTGGGCAATTTATTTAATCAGTTTAAAAGTTAAGATTTTATTGTAGGTGCCCTGGAGATTTTTAAGTTGTTATTATATTTCATTAAATAATACTACTTACCATCATTCATATATATTTTTCCTGCCACTCACTAAATACCTTGGTTATTCTTTCCTTTGAATAGTCTTTGTTACCATGCATTTCTCTCTTCCCACAGCCTTTACCATGGCCAAGACTTCTTTCCTATTAAGTTTGAAGTAGTGTCTCTATAGCATAGTTTCTTTTCAGCCTCTATTACATAATTTTTGCTCCCTGCAGTATTACCCAGTTGATCTGCTTAAAATAGCAATTTCATCTCTTTAGCAACACCCCCAAATCCCCTCATAAACACACGCACAGACCTTATGTTGACTCTTTCCCACCTATTTATTACATTACATTCTTGTGCTTTGGTTCGATTTGCAAAGATCTTGATAACATAGTACTTTTTAACTGATCCAACTTTATTTTTTATTGTCCCAATGTAATATACTATGAACATGTCAGGATTCTCTCCACCTCTGTGAATTCACTCAAGTACTTTCTTTTTATATATCTAAATTGTTCTTTAGGGTTCATTTCAAATTTGTGATGCTGTTATGCTTTCGTTAGCCTTCAGTGATCTTTAACTACTATATGTAATGACCATGCTTATATCCAATGGACACAATCGTGTATTTATTTGTTGACTTGGCGCCTTGTACATTTTTTGCATTTAATCATATCTATCTTCATCTAGACTATGTATTTCTCAAAGATAAGGACATTTTCTTATTCTTGTTAGAACAGTGCTGATCACATACGTTTAATCTATGTGATCTAAATTATACCTACTTTCATATTGTTCAGCAACAAAGTATTTGATTATGCCTCTTGTGTGTACTACTGAGGTCGTCATTACACAGTAATTTATCCTCCCAAATTCTTTACTTCTAGAGTGAACAGAAATCTATTGCACCTACCAGCAAATAAGGCAATATAAAGGGTTCATTCTAATATCAGGAAATATAAAAAATGAAGTATCCCAGGGTGCCATACATAGTTGGTTGAGAGTCTTTTTTTTTAAGTTTATTTATTTATTTTGAGGGGGATGCAGAGAGAGAGAGAATGAAAATCCCAAGCAGACAACATGCTGACAGTGCAAAGCCAGACAGGAGGCTTAATCCCATGAACCAGGAGATCATGATCTGAGCTAAAATCAAGAGTGGGAGGCTTAACTGAGTTCGCCACCCAGGTGCCCCTGAACAACTTGATTTGGGCTGAGGTCATGATCTCAGGGTAGTGGGATTGAGCTCCACCTCGGGCTCTGTGCTGAGCATGGAGCTTGCTTGGGATTCTCCCAATCCCCCTCTGCCCCTCTCCCCTGCTTGTGCTCTCTCTCTCTCTCAAATTAAAAAAAAAATTCCAATAAAATCTCCCACTTATAAAAGCGCTAAAAATCCATATTTAAAGCCAGTTAAATACATAGCTAAGTGTCAAAAAGATAGGATTCGTAAAGATATATCTGAGAAAGGGCCAGCGTCCAGGATATAAAATGAACTCCTACAACTCAACAATAAAAAGACAAACAATCTAATAAAAAATAAATAAGCAGTAGAATTGAACAGACACTTGGCATGCAAATGGCCAACGAGCACATGAAAAGCTGATAAACATCATTAGTGATCAGAAAAGTGAAAATTATAACCCCAGTGAAATATTGCTATACAATGGTCAAAATGACTAAAACTGAAAATACTTTTACCACCAAATGTTGGTGAGGATATGAAGCATCTTCTCATGGTTGGAGTATAATATGTGAAACCACTTTGAAAGCTCTTGCAGTCTCTTACAAAATTAAATATGCCCCATCCTACTACCTAGCAATGCCAACCTTAGGAGCTTATGTAAAAATTGGAAGTTGTTCCCCCAGCAGATGTATATGTGAATGGTTGTAGTACTTTAATCATAAAATCCAAAAACTATATAAAAAAAGTACTGGTGTACCTCAACATGAGAGTGGATAAACAAACTGTAGTAGAGTCATACAATAGAAAACTACTCATCAATACAATAAAGCAAATTCCTAATACATGGAACAACGTGGATGAATCTCAATAAAATGCTGAATGAAAGAAACCTTATACAAAAGACCAAATACAATAAAAGTATCTAATTTTATGGCATTTCAGAACAAATGTAATCTATTTTGGAAGAAAAGAAAGAATAAAAAGTGATTGTCTCTGGAGGTAGAGATGGAAGTGAGTACCTGCTGCAAAGAGGAATGAGGAAACTTTCTATGCAGATGTTTATGCTTGGTATCTTGATAACAGGATGCATTATGTAGATACATGCATTTGTTTAAATTTTTAAAATCTTTATTATTTATTTTTGAGAGAGGGAGAGTGTGAGAGAGAGAGAGAGAAAGAGAGAGAGAGAGAGAAAGTATGAGCAGGGGAGGGGCAGAGAGAGAGGGAGACACAGAATCCAAAGCAGGCTCCAGGCTCCGAGCTGGTAGCACAGAGCCCGATGCGTGGCTCGAACCCTCGAACTGTGAGATCATGACCTGAGCCGAAGTCGGACTTTTAACCGACTGAGCCACCCAGGCACCCCTAGATACATGCATTTGTTAAAACCCAGTGAATATACACTTAAAATTTGTGTGCAATTTGTTGTATTTGAAGTTTACAATTAAAATAAAATATTATTTAATTTGTAGGCTGATATATTTAAGGTGTAAGTATGGAAATGTCAATGATTCAGTTTTAAATTAAAAATAAGGGGTATGGTGATAGTGAAATGATGAGATATATTACAAAACAAGCCTAGTAAGCCTAGTAAGTTGTTAATAGTAAGCCCAGTAAGTTGTTAATAGTAAGATATAGATGGTGGACACATGAATATTATCTGTGAGCTTTTAAATTTGGCCTATGTTTATACATTAATATGCCATAGAAGCCAAAAATGAATCTAAAGCACCAACTTGACAAAGTAAGAATGTTAAATCTGGTGCCTGTCCTAAGAGAATCTGCTAAACCTGGGAACTTGGAGGTCTCATTTTACAAGTGAGAAGATGGGCAGAAGTAAAACCTTTAAGCATATACAAGATATGGGAGTGGGGAAGGGAACGTGTGCTACAGTGTCAATGATAATTTGAATTAAAATAAAAAGAAAAAAGTAAGATTACACAAAGGGACTAGTGAGAAAAATAACTGCTTTGACATTAATTTATGTGGAGGAAGAAAAATTTCTGAAAATTCAAAATAACAAACTGACTCTCTAAGAGGACTGAAACTAAAATTTATACTACCTACATCATCTGAAACCCATATAGATATTAATGAAAGACCAACAAAGTTAAAGCAAGTCTTTGTTTAAAGACAACCAGATGGAATTAAAACAAAGAAAAACAAAACAAACAAAATAAAAAACATTTCAGGCACTGAGGCATTACCAAGGTTGGTGAACAATAAGGAAGGTGACATAGGAAATGGGACAAGGTTGGTGACATAGGAAATGGTAGAACTCTGGGATCTAGAAAAGTGAGCCCAGTGTTCGTGACTGTTTTACCTTGTGCTAAGAAGACAAAAGCTGAATTTTATGATTTGGCATTGGTATTATTTCTTCAAAATATCTTGTGCCTTAAGTTTTATCTTTGTGGACTGAATAAGTAAATAATATCTTGCATAAAATGCAACTTAGCCTCATGTCATCTGAATGAACCAGAAGGTGTCAATTCCAGAAATAGTATTGAAGTAATATGAAAAGATTGTGTTTCCAGTGACCTGGAAAATCAAATGAAAATGTCTGGATGAAAGTAACATCATTTTAAGACTCAAAATGTTTTTTTATTTGTTTTTAATTAAAAAAATACAAAGTGGATAAAAATAACCAGATATATAAGGCTTTTTGTTTTTGTTTGTTTTCAAATTACTGATTTCTGGTTTCCAGCTAGGATGTATAAAACTAAAAGAGCATCATCTTCACCCTAACTGCAAGAAAATCTTGATAATCTACAAGTTCGTGATTTTTCCTGAATTCATCAAAGAACAGTTTGCAAAGCAAGCAACTAGACTGAAATCTAAGAAGAGATAAAACATGAACATTGGCTTACCTATGACAGAGTTTGAAAAAAAGAGACATCATGACACAAGTGGATAACAAAATTCAGCTAAACTTTTTAGTGAATGAAGGCCAAATGTGGGATAGCATGAGAGTATAGAATTCCTTAGGGCCAAAGATACAGGATAGTTAACAGTTGTTTACAGGTTTTTCTCTATGGCCCTGCACAGGGTGCTCACAAGGGAGGAACTGGAGAAAACCTTCTTTGGTTGGGCAGACCTAGAGAAAGGATTCAGTTCCTGCTTTGGGAAAGGCATAAGAGCCTTTGGTCACTAAGGAAGAGCAGTATACCCTGTTGTCCCAGAGCACAATGAAGACTCATTGTGGGTGAAAGAAGGAAATAGAAAAATGCTTTTATGTCTGAGAAAGGGGAAACCATTTGGGCTCAGACAATCTTAGTAATCTTTTCATCCGAGGGGCAAGGCAGGGACAGAGAAAACCCCGTAGTTGAGACCCAAGGATAAGTCTGAAGACCCAATGATAAGTCTAAGACCCAAGGACCTGTGTAAGTCTGAAACTGTACCCAGGAAAACAAAGGAACCTCACCATTAGTCTACCAAGCAGCAAATAACAAACAACAGCAATCTATCTCTGGGAGAGTTGCAGGAATGTGGAGAGAGACCCTTTCTGAGGATCAAGAACCTATGGAGGATCTAAAGTTGAGGGGCGCCTGGGTGACGCAGTCGGTTAAGCGTCCGGCTTCAGCTCCGGTCACAATCTCGCGGTCCGTGAGTTCGAGCCCCGCGTCAGGCTCTGGGCTGATGGCTCAGAGCCTGGATCCTGTTTCCGATTCTGTGTCTCCCTCTCTCTCTGCCCCTCCCCCGTTCATGCTCTGTCTCCTCTCTGTCCCAAAAATAAATAAACGTTGAAAAAAAATTTTTAAAGTTGAGAGCAGAGCAGGAACAATATTTCCTTGTTTAACTGTAGCTCCTTAGAAAAATAAATACTATGTGTCTCAGTCTTTATGGTCCCACACTTGATTTCAGTGTTCAAAAAAACAATTATGAGACATAAACAAAAACAAGTAAAAATATCCCACTTCCCAGAGAAAGAGAATCAAAAGAACCAGACAAAAAGATTAGCCAGGTTTTGGAACTTTCATCCAGGGAATTAAGAATTAAATTAACTATGATTGATATGTTGAAAGTTCTAGGGGAAGAGGTGAATAACATGCATGAACAGATGTGAAATTTCAAGAGAGATAGCTATCACAATACAGGGTCAAATGGAAATCCTAGTATTAAAATAATACGGTAACAAAAGCAAAGAAAGCCTTGGATGGTTTTATAAATAAACTTCTGATGGCCAGAGAATAATCCGTCAACTTGAAGAGAAGGCAATGTAATTTGCAAAGTGAAACTAAGTAAGAAAAAATAATGACAGAAACAAATAGAGCACCAAGACCTGTGGTGCATTCTTATATGTTCAAATAGTTAATAGGAATTGTATAAGGAAAAGAGAATTTGAACAAGAAGAATATTAAAAATTAAAATCTGACTACAGATCCAAAAATTTTAGAGAGTCCTAAGCAAGATAATTTCACATGATCCCTCTCTCACCCAGGACAAGGAAAAGGAACACACACACACACACACACACACACACACACACACACAACTCCTATAAATATTTTTAAATAACTTCAAACAACATCAAAAATAATTAAGATAAGCAAAGAATAAAAAGAAACATTACATGCAAAATAACAAAAATAAGAATTGCAGCAGACTTCTCACTTGAAGTCAAGGGGATAACTTTGTTAGAAGGCTAAATAAAAATAGAAGGAAAGAAAAGAAAATCTTGTCAGTTCAGAACTCTACACCCAGAGAAAAAATGAGAAAGACTTTTTTAGACAAATAAAGAACCGAAAGAATTAACTACTAACTTGTAAAATATTAAAGGAATGTGTCCATCTTTAGGCACATGGAATATGATACCAGATAGAGACAAATATACACAAAGAAAAAGAGCCCAGAAATGGTAACATTAGGGAAAATAATAAAAGTCCTTGTTTTTAACTTTAATGTTGATCACTCTAAAGGAAAATTGTCTAAGTCAGTGAATATCACTAGATATTCTACAGAGATAAAAAGTAAATGAATATTTATCATGAAAACCTTTATGGCCATAAATTCAATAATTTGAATGAAATGGTCAAATTCCTTAAAAGACAGCAAGGTAGCCAGACATTACTCAAGGCAGAGTAGCTTATCTTAATTTTTCTATAACTATTAAAGAATTTGAATATGTACACACACACACACACACACACACATACACATATTTGAGCAAAACAGACTCCAGTCAGATAGCTTCACAGGTAAGTTCCACCAAACATTTAAGGGGGAAAAAAAGATATTGATTCTACGCAAATCCTCCTAGAAAATAGAAGAGGAGTGAGCACATTTATTTATTTTTTTTTGTTTTTTTGTTTATTTATTTATTTTTAAAGATTTTGTTTTTAACTAATCTCTACACCCACTACACCACTACAACCCCAAGATCAAGAGTCACATGCTCTACCGACTGAGCAAGCCAGGTGCCCCAAAGAGTGAGCACTTTTAAACTCACTTTTCAAATTTACCCTTACCCTAATATGAAAACAGAAAAGGATATTAAAAAAAAAAGAAAACCACAAAACAATTTTCCTCAAGAACATAGAGGCAAAAATACCCCCAAAATATTACCAAATCTAATCTGGCAATATATAAAAAGAACAATATATCATGATCAAGTGGGGTTTTTCCCAGAAATAAGAGGCTCCTTTAACATTTGACAATCAATATAATTTACAGTATCAACATAGTAAAGAAGAAAATATGTATTTTCAATATATGTAGTAATGCATAGTGCAAAATTCATTATAATTTCTTTTTCAAAAACTTCCAGAAAACTAGGATTTTCAGAAAGGAATATTTTTGAACTTTTTAATGTTCAAATGTTCTAATGTTGTTTAAGCTAACAACATACCTAAAGTCTAAATACTTTCTTACAAGAATGTTCACTGTAATTACTTCTCTTAAATATCATATTAGAGGTCCTACCCAGTGAAATAAGGAAGGATGGAAGTAGAGGGCATATATATTGGAAATCAAGGCATTATTATCTATGTAGAAATCCAGAGAATCTACAAAAAAGCTACTAAAATTAATAATGAAATTTAGCAAGGTCACAAGACACACAGAGAATATACAAAATTCACTATCGTCTCTATATTAGATGAATAATTGAACATTGGAAGTGTAAAAATAAACCTTTTACAGTAGCATAAAGAATCATAAAATACTTAAATAGAATTTCAGCAAAACATGTGCAAGCCTTTGATGCTTAAAACTATAAAATATTAATTAAAAATAAAAGAAAACCTAAATAAATTGAGAAACATATTTTTTCAGAGATTAGAAGATGCAATATTGCTAATATTGTCAATTTTCCCTTCATTAATCTATAGAATCTATGTATCTCCCTCAAAGTATAAGTAGGTTTTGGTAAAAATTTACAAGATAATTCTAAAATGTATATAAAACTTGAAAGCAACTAGAATAGTAAAATCAATTTCAAAACAGAGCAAATTTGGGGGACTCATGTGATTTGATTTTATAATTTAATGGTACAATATTTAGGACAGTGTGTTGTTAATGAAAGTTAGAAAAAGTTCATCAATGAAACAGAACAGAGTACTAGAAATACACTCCCCTGCTTACATGTTCGATTTATTTTGGGCATGTGCAAAAGCAAATCAATGCAGAAAGCATAGTGCTGTACCAATAGCACAACTATATGCACCAAAAAGAACCTCATTAAAGACCTTTCTCCACTTAAAAAATAACCACCAAATCCATCATAGACTTCAGTGTAAAACTTAAAACTATAATTTCTCGAAAATAACATAGGAGAAAATATTTGTGATTGTGTTAGTCAAAGATCTTTTCATTATATCACAAAATACATTATCTATAAAACAAAAGATATATTGTAGTTTATCATAATTAATGAACTTCTGCTGTTTGAAAGGCAATGTTAAAACAATGAAAAGATAAGCCATGGACTGAAAAAAAATTGTGTGTATCTATAAAGTACCTGTACCCAGCATACATAAAAAATAGGTTTCAAATATATAAAGAGCTCTCAAATTCAATAAGAGGAGGCAACAAACATAATTTAAAATGGGCAAAGGATTTAAATAGATACTTTACTAGGGGCACTTCGGTGGCTCAGTCAGTTGAATGTACAACTTTGGTTCAGTTCATGATCTCGCAGTTCGTGAGTTGGAGCCCCACCTTGGGCTCATTGCTGTCAATGCAGAGCCTGCTTCAGATCCTCTGTCCTCCTCTCTCTCTGCCCCTCCACTGCTTGTGCTTTTTCTCTCTCTTTTTATTTATTTAAAAATAAGCATTTAAAAAACACAGATAACAAATATTTTAAAGAATATATGTCATGAAGATTAAACCTCCAGCATTGTAAATATAAGATTAAAATTACTAACAGCATCATATCACTAACTTTGAATTTAGATATTAAAAACACCCTTATAAAGAGTAACCGAAAGGGGTGCTTTGGTGGCTTAGTCAGTAAGTGACAGACTCTTGACTTCAGCTTGGGTCATGATTTCACTGTTCGTGAGTTTGAGCCCCGTGTCGGGCTCTGTGATGACCATATGGAGCTTGCTTGGGATTCTCTCTCTCTCCCTCTTTCTATGCCCCTCCCTCACTGCTACTTTCTCTCTCAAAATAAATAAATAAACTTAAAAAGATAAATAAACAGTAACAGAAAAATATTATAATAGAGATTAAGAGTATTAATGAAAAAAATGGAGCTATTTTTTTTTCTTTTCATCCAGGTGGCATTCCTAAAATATATTGTTTTTATTCTTCAAGAAATGATTCTCTACTTCAAAAGCCACAGGAAAATTGATAATGAATATAACCACTAATTCAGCTAACAATTGCATAAACTTTTATGTTCATTTTCTATATTCACTATAGTAGAGAAGTATGTCTCTTGATTATTGTAGTAAAAAGGATTTTGAAAAAGAAGTGAATATATGCATATATATACACACATATATGGACATATATATGCACATTCATCTACATATATGCACACATATATATCATTACATACACGTATATACATATTCATATGTATCATTAGTTGGGTATTATTTATATATCATAATAAATAGTAAATTTACAGAATTATTCAACCAATATTATGATCCATTTTTTAAAATATTTTCATTATTCCATATACTTCATAACCATTTTCTGTCAATGCTTATTCCCACTCCCAGGGAAGCACTGACATCCTTTCTGTCTCTATGGATTTGTCTTTTCTGAACATTTCATCCACATGGAATCATATAATATGTGGTATTTTGCACCTGGCTTCATTCATATTAGAATGATGTTTTTGAGATTCATTCATGTTATAGCATGTAATAACAAGTGTTGGCAAGTATGTGGAGGAACAGGTACTTCCTATATACCCAGTGGGGATGTAAACTGGGAAATCCACTTTGCAAAAACACATTTTGACAGTTTCTTAAAGCTTTAAAACACAAAGTTACCATATGAACCAACAATTTCACTCCTATGTAGCTCTCCTGGAGAAATGTAAACATATGTTCCCACAAAGACTTGTACTTGAATATTTATAGCAGCAATATTAATAATAAAAAATTGGAGACAACCCAATGCCTATCAATTGGTGAGTGGATAAATAAAATACGGTAGATTCATAAAATGAAATACTTCTCAACAAGATGAATATATAGGTTCAGAACTGCTGTCAAAATTCGGATCTTAAAAGTCAATAGACTCATGCATTACTTTTTATTTCATTGATACTTATTCTGTAGTGACAAGCTTTTATTTCTATAAATCATACATTTTTTAAAATTTGTAACCACATCATGATATTTTAAAGACTTTATCAATTAAAAATGGGAAACTATATAAATTTAAATTTATCATTTACAGTGAGAAATAATGTACTAGAGATAGACTTCTCTGTGAAAGTAAAGCCCAAAGCTTTCAGAAGATATAATAGAAATGATGGTTAATGTAAAAATCTACTGCCCTTGGGCTGCCTGGATGGCTCAGTAAATTAAGCCTCCTTTTCTTAATTTTGGCTCAGTTCCTGATCTCACAGTTTGTGGGATCGAGCCCCGTGTCCGGCTCTGGGCTGACAGCACAGAGCTTGCTTGGGATCCTCTCTCTCCCTTTCTTTCTGCCCCTCTCCTCCCTCAAAATAAATAAATTAGTTTTTTAAAAAAAAGTCCACTGCCCTTTATTTTGTACATGGTATTCTATTAAGCTGCTTTTCTAGGAGAGAGTTTCTTACATGTGGCTACATCTCAGAATCTCTTAGGGTGTATAATTTCCAGTGTCTCACCCCCAGAGATTCTGATGAGTGGGTAGGACATGGAGGCCAGCAAACTATGGTGCTAATAATCACCACAGGTAATTCTAACTTACCAAGTCTGTGGCATTGGGGGGGTCACTGTTCTAAATTAAAAAAAAACAAAAAAACAAAAAAAAAGCAGTATCTGCTACTAGTGAGGATTAACAGAATTCCAACTACAAGACTCTGTTAAATGCTATTTAATATATTCCAGTTAGAGTATAAAGGGAACCTGATTACCTCCAAGAGTTTGTAATTATTTTTAAGCATCACATACATCATACACTGGTAGAAGAAAAAGAATTGCATGGCAATTCAGATTTATGAATTTTCCTCACAATAAGAGCTAATTACAGGTTTCCTGTTTCTGGAAGAAGCACACTTACAGACAAAGCTTCATTTTTAAAAAGTGTTCTTTAATAGATGCAATCAGTCAAGTCAACAAATATTAATTGAATATTTTTTTTACGCAAGAGATTGTGGAACATGATCAGAATAACATATTTTCAAAGATTTTAAGAAGTTTATAATCTCTTTGTAGTTCATAGGCATATAACCAAATGAATGTAACGCTAACTAAATGTAAGTTCCACTCTGACTTGGAATAATGAACACTTATTAAGAAATTATTATATGACAGTGATATATTGTACTTGGGCATTACATGAATTATATGTTTGATTTTCAAAAAATGATGACATAGGCATAATTTTATTGTAATTTTATAGGTGAGCAAACAAGGATCTCCAGACACTAAATGGTGAAGTAAGATGGGGCAACTAAGTTTCTCTAGCTTCAATGCTTCTAAGCACTCCTATATATAAATAGATGTTTCAAAGTCCAAAATAAATTTAGATTATAGTCCATTAATTTTCATTCAAGGGGACAAGAAATGATGGGGAAAGAAGAAAGTTTTCCTAAAGCTAGAATGTATGTGCGGATGATCCCTGACTTACGATGGTTCGATTTATGATTTTCTGGCTTTATAATGATGTGAAAATGGTATGCATTCAGTAGGGAAAAACCCTTATTTTGAATTGTTAATTTTTGATATTTTCCCAGGTTAGTAATATGCCGTACAATACTGTTATGATATGGAGCAGTGTTAGTGAGCCACACCTCCTAGACACTCATGTGATTGTAAGGATAAACAACTTATAAACTTACAACCATTCTACATACATATAACAATTCTTTTTTTCACTTTCAGTATAGTATTTATTAAATTATATGATATATTCCTCACTTCATTATAAAATAGGCTTTGTGCTGGATGATTTTGCCCAACTGTAGGCTAATGCAAGTGCTCTGAGTAACTTTATGACAGTCTAGGCTAAGCTATGATGTTTAAGTTAGGAGTATAAATGCATTTTGACTTATAATATTTATGAGGACATAACCCCATTGTAAGTTGAGGAAGATTTGTACTTGAAATCTGCACAATTTGGAAAAGTAGAGGACATTCAAGCAAAAGAGAATGCTGTGAGTAAAGATGTCCAGGAACACACTGGAGGTATTTGATGTGTTGGTTTATAGAATGTTTTGAGTAGATTTAGGAGAAAAGGGAATCAGGTAAAGTCTTGGTGGAACACTGAATGCTGGGATAAGAAATTTGAAATCCACCTTCTCTGAAATTGAAAGCCATTTTTATTTTATCTTGGGGGACAAAATAATATACTTAACAAATAATTACTGGTTGGTGTTATGTTGTAGGTTCCATGCTAGTTATTGGAGGCACAATGATGAAAAGATGGACACAATCACTATTTTCATGAAATTGGCATTATAATGAACTTTAAAAAAAGAGTAAGCAAATAAACATAATTATTATGAATTTTAATAATTATCATAAAGAAAATAGGGTGTTAAAGTAGAATATAAGTTAGGGAAGAAGAATAATACATGTGTTTCAGATAGAGAGGACATGGAAAGCCTCCCTGAAGAGATGACATATAAGCTGAAATCTAGTGGGTAAGAATAAATTAGCCATGCACTGTGAGGAGACATGGCGTATAGGGAAATGGAAGGTTTTGTAAAGACCATGAGGAAAGAAAGTCATTTGGAAATTGAAGAAAAATAAAGAGTATCATGTAACTGGAGCTTAATGAAAGAAGTGGAGAGTGGCTCAAAATGAATGCTTAAGAATCAGCAAGGGCCAGATCAGGCCAGGTTTATGGCCATGGTAGAATTGCAAGTGTGTTTGGATGCACTGACTAGTTTTAAGTAAGGGAAAGACATGGTTTCAGTTTTTTTCTTAATAAGCTCTCTTTGCTTCTCTGTGGGGAGAATAGTTTGGGTACAGGCAAGAGTGGAAGCAATAAGAAGAGTTAGGTCAATTCTAGATATAGAATGATTGTGACCTCGTTTAGTTTGATGGTAATGCAGACTTTTGAAGCACATGTTCCAAAACAAGTGCACCTATCATAAATAGGAAAAATACTTTTTATCATTCTACTAAAGCTTACAGTTAAATATCTGATTTTACATATATGTGATCTAATATTTAATAAAGACAACTAGAAGTTCATTCAAGTATGCAATACCATATACCAGCCCAGGGATTATGTTAGAGGGTTGTATAGTTTAGACATTTAGATACAGGTCTGGCTTCTCCACACTTAGCTGTGTAATCTTGGAAAAATTACCTGAACTATTTTGGCTTTAGTATCCTCCAAAAGGGTAATATATGATCTATATGACAGATCCTCTATGAGAATTAAGTGTAATAATACCTATTTTACAAAGTACTGTCATCCAGGAAGAGATTGGTAAATGTTAGCTAAGGCTCAACACTGTATATTGATTAATAGGTAGAAAAATAAAACATGAATAAACATTTTTTTCTTTTATGGGTAAAATAATTCTGTATGCTTTTCTTATGATATTAATAAAGTTGTTAATAAAAAAATTAACAAAGTATTTGTCATGGTGCATGACCCCAAATGGCTCTCTAATCCCATCCTGGGGAACTTCATACTGTCTATATTTCATATAAAAAGGGACATGGCAACTATTCTTTAAACTCAAATCTCAAATTTTTCTGAGACACTGTCTCTGCTGTTGAGGCTTGTGATTTCATTTTCTCATATTTTTCTTGCTCTGATAAAATATTAGTTTTATTTCTGGAAAAGCTGGAAAAGAAAGTTCATTCTATTTATAAGCAACACAGTAGTATCGACACAGAAGAATCTTTGCCCCAGAGTTACTACTTCCTAATCTCATCATAAATTGGTCTTTCCTTGTCCCATGAAAAAGGGCTATCAAAGCTGCAGAGAGGGCTACTGAATCTTCAACACTAAATAGAAAGAGTAGAATTTCCATTTTATTATTCAGGAACATAATCACAAGTAGAGCAACCTGAAAAGGAATCTTGTTACATGGGGCTGGCTCTAGACAGGGAATAGGAACAGAGCTGTATCAGCTATGGTTACCATTAAGATTAACTGGAAGCAACAAGTTTGAGAAATTGTAACTGATGTCCACAGCTGATGTAATGCAACAAAAGGCCAGATTTGGAGACATTGCATAGATCAGGAAAAATAAACTGGTTGAGATAAGGTTGAGGGCTTAGTCCTCATGGAGAGGTTGGGAGGAGAGAAGGAATTGAGCTTACTTTTCCTGGTGGTGCTCACTGAAAGTCTTAGGGGCAAGTTAACTGGTTGAAAAATATAGAATTCAGCCTATCTTTACTTCCTTTTATTCTTTTTTTTAATACTGCTATACACCCCTTTCTCTCAGAGTTGGTCCCCCTTGTGTCTAGTTAGAGTTGGCCATATTCTCCCTAATTCTGACTTTCCTACACAAAAAAATTAATAAAAATCATAATTCAAAGGTTTTCAATCATTTATTTATTCACAAATATTTATTGAGTACCTGCCATATGACTATCACTGTTCTAGATTTTAGTGATATAGCAATGAGAAATAAACAAAAATCCTAACTGTAATCAAAATTACATTTGAGAAAGGAAGAGGGCAGAGAATTAACAAGATTTAATATATAAAATATATGATGTGATAGGTAAGCACTAAAAAAATAGAAGATAGAGTACATGAAGTTTGTATGTGGCTAGCTGTGTTTTGTATTTTAGATAGAGGGGCCTGGGACAACTTCACTAAGATTGTTGGTCAAAAGTTGAAAGAGGGCAGGAGTCAAGTGCTATATGGGCAGAAGAAACAGTGGGTGCAAAGATCCTGCAGAAGGAGTGTGTCTGGTATAACCAGCTGATGTGGCTGGGGCAAAGTGAGGGGGCACATATTATAAAAAAGGTCAGAGTAGTGAGTGAGAAGAAGGAATACACATTTTATAAAGTTTTGTAGGTTGCCTGTCTTAGTCTTTTCAGGCTGTTATAACAAAATACTGTGGACTGGGTAGCTTATAAACAACAGAAATTTTTTCATCACAGTTCTGGTAGCTAAAAGTCCAATATCAGCAGTCAGTTTCTTGTGAAGGCCCTCTCTCAGGTTGTAGGCTACTGACTTTTTGCTATGTCCTCACACAGTGGAAGGGGTGAGCCAACTCTCTGGGGTCTCTTCTATAAGGCACCAGTCCCATTCATGGAGGATCCACCCTGATGACCTAAGAAACTCTCAAAGGCTCTGCCTCCTAAGACCATCACCTTGGGGGTTAGGATTTAAACATGAATTTTGAGGGGACACAAATACTCAGACTACAGTAGTGCCATAAGAATTTTGGCTTTTACTTAGAAGTCATTTTGAAAGTATGATTTCTGATTCCCATAGAGAAACAAACAAAACAGTAAAATAGTAAATAGCTAGCAAAAATAGCAAAATTTTCAGGATCATTCCCAAATGGTTACTGTCCTTGTCTCTCTTCTGATTCCTAGAAGGTCTCATCTTGTCCTTCTAATTCTTGCTGAAGATGTATGAAATTTAAGCAAATAACAAATGGAAGCTGAAATTTGAATTTTCCTGTTGACCACAACTCAGTTTATAGCCTGCCTCTCTCACGAGCCCTCTAGCTGTGTTACATGGTCAATAGATACAGTTGGTATTTTCTTCAAGATAGTATATTTTGATCAGTGTATTTCAAGTTGTGATTACATATTGATCTTCTGTCTGGGATTTTTTAATTGACATAAGCTCTTTGTCAAGGCATAATCTTTTCACAGGACCTTCATGCTAATTAAGGGTAGCCTGGGTTGAAATACATATCTCTATGAACTTTAACTTAACAGTGTGGGGATCAAATGCAACAAAACAGCTGCTTGAAACAGCAGCATTTCCAAAGGCTTATAAGAGCCTTAATTTATGGAATTTTATTTTAAAAATTGTATTCTGTGTAGAGACTGTAAAGTCTGTTTCCAGTATCCCAGTGGAAACATATAGTCACTGAGGTTTGAAATATCTTAATCTCAAAAAGTCGTAAAATGCCTATAACACGGGGACTGCATGAAACAACACAAAGCAGAGAATTTCTGATATAGTGAAAGTCATAATATTGACTTCAATAGAAAGTTTGAAAAAGAACGTAGTAATTTTATGTCCTAGTTCCAAGAACACCAAACTCAATTGGAAATCTAAGGTTGCACAGTTACAATTAAAACAGATAATATTTTCCAGCAGAACATTTATCTTCAAAAGAGTTTAATTTGGGGATATGGATTATGTGGGAAAACTGAACCATGTTTTATACTGAATTAATTAATAGGCATTTTATATTAATGTAATGCTTTTGGACAAGACAGAATATAGTAAAAGGACAGATATTCTTCCATTCCTTTATTTTTAGTCATAACTTCATCAGAAAAGAATTGAACTGGCAGCAAATGAAATTCTGTGGCTGAAGGTACAATTATATAGGTCTACCATAGTGTGGGCAAAGTGATGTAATCCGGGCACTTAGAAGAGTCTAGTAAATATATTAAAGTGTAAATAGATATTAATTATTTTTGTGGGTTAATGTTCATTTTGTAATGATTTTCTAATATTTATAGGCTCTAGAGGAGAGATTATCTGTAACTTTTCATTCAAAGGGAGTGTTTTATTACATCTAATCCAGAAGTTTCCATACCTTGATGAAAATTAGAAACATTTAGGGAGACTGTTAAATCACACTGATTCCTGGACATGCCCCAGACCATTTGAAATGGAATCTTGGGGCAAAGACTAGTGTTTGCATTTTATAAAGAGATTCCCAGTGGCTTCTAAGGTAGTGAGAATTGAGAATCATTGACCTAACCTACATTTTCTTACTTTTGATGAAGCCCATTTCCCCCCAATTCTGTTATCCATGAATGAGGTGAATATTTTATTAGCTTTTATAGAACACCTCTACACATATTTAAAGCCAACTATGTCAGCAGCCTCTCAATTGCTCATGTATTTGTAATTCATATCATAGGAAAATCTGGGACCTGCATAGAATTATGATATGATTTTTTAACTGTTTTTATTTGACAAATGAGAACAGCAGGGCCAAGAGGTGTGAGATGACTTGGCCTCTGGAGAACTGGTGGCATTGCCGTAACCTCAAGAACACACAGTCCTGCCTGCAGTGTCCACTGTTCTCTTCATTTTGCTATATCACCTGAACTTGTTTATCATTTCCTAAATGTTCTATTTTTCTAATCTTTTTCAAAATTCAGCATCTGTGCTAAGCCTTAGACAAATAGTATAGAGAATTACCATGCGGTTTCTCTAATCCATGCAGTACATTTCCTTTCTTATCAATCCTGCTGATTCAGAGTACAATCTGGTGTGATCACTATGTCTTTCTCTGCTAGGTTAGCACTTTTCTGTGTAGTCCTCATTTTGTGTATAATTTCTACTTCTTTCAACTTTAAATGATGTTGTATCTTACATTTTACCTTGTATTTTTCTATACATTTCTTTAGACTTGTGATTTCAAACAAAGTGAAATTTGATATTGTAATAAATGATTTTTATATTTTTATGCTAAACAATAAAAGTCATTATTTTTCTGATGTATAATTTTATAAACTCAAGTCATCTAAAAATATATACGGCTTTCTCTTCTTATTTAAATCAATGATATCTCTATAAACCATCATGATCTTTAAAAAAAATTTTTTTTTAGTGTTTATTTTTGAGACAGAGACAGAGCATGAGCGAGGGAGGGTGGGGCAGAGAGAGAGAGGGAGACACAGAATCCGAAACAGGCTCCAGGCTCTGAGCTGTCAGCACAGAGCCCGATGCGGGGCTCGAACCCGCGACAATGAGATCATGACCTGAGCCTAAGTCAGACCGACTGAGCCACCCAGGCGCCCCAACCATCATGATCTTAATAAAAGTTTATTCACCATGGACTTTGACATGCATGAGATTTAACTTTTACAGCTTAAATGCCCTGCCATGTCTTTATCCAAAATTAATTATATATTTTTTCTAACTCCATTTCTGTAATTTCAGTACTACTATAAAGCTACTTTTGGATCGAAACAGTACCTAAAAATCTTATTTATTAAATTGAAGATACCAAAAGCTACCTTATCCTAACAGGCCTAGTTCTACATATATTTCAGTGAAATTAAATACTCATGACTCTTTTATTGAAATATGGTCAAAACATATTTTGGTTAAAAGAACCTAACATGTTAACATGATAAAATTGATTTTACTATTTCTATAATTTAAAAGACACATTTCCCCCCTGTTATTCAGAAAAGGGACTATCAGACTGAGGACCAAACAACTACAAATGTACACATTAGGCTTGTGTCCAAAAGTTTGGTGTCACATCTCTTCAATATATATTAAAAATAGAATTTATCAATACTGAGAGACAATCAGCCTTTCTAATTAAAGGAGCAGAGAAGCCCTACCTCAAGTACAGTTTCCTCTGAGATTTTCAAAAGAGGAAATTGGAGAAAAGAGAACTTCTAGGAAAATTAAAGAAGGAGAAATGTCGAAAGAAATTGATAGTTCCCATCAGTATCACAAGAGTATAAATTACAAGAGAGAAGTGAGAAGTATAGAGCCTGTCACAATAAAGAAAAGAGGGAAAGAAGATTTCTTGAGAAATCAAAAGATGAAGGAAAAAAGAACTTGGAAGAAGTCCCAGATAGTCCAGCTAAATTCAGTCAAACAAAGCTCAGGTAAGTGTATGAATGTATAAAAGCAAAAACATCAGTATAGGAGGCTTTTTGACTCTGAAAGAGGAGGAACTTAATGGATTTTATTACTTATATATATTTTTTCAAAGTTAGAATATACTCAGAAAAGTGTACAAATCATGAGTGTGGTGCTTGATGGCTTTTCACAAAATGAACACTTGTATAACAAGTGCGTAGATCAAGAAATAAAATGATACCAATATTCCATACAGCCCGTTTGTGTCCCTTTCTAATCACTCCTCACCCCAAGACTAACCCCTCTTCAACCATCTCTTACATAATGACTTAGTTCTGTGTTTGAATTTTATGTATAAAGTGGAATAATACAATGTTTTGCCAATTTATTTCTTCTGCTTCTTAATATTATGTTTATGAGATTTGTCCCTATTATTGTTTGTAATTGTAATGTGTTTGTTCTTATTGATGTGCAAATATACTTCAATGTATTTATCCAGTTTGTTTACTCATTTATCCAGTGGACATACTGATAATTACTAGGTTGGAGATATTATGAATAGTGCCACTCTGAACATTCTAGAGATTTTGTTTTGGCAAAAATATATATATCGTTTGAGTATACACTTAGGAGAAAATTGAAAGTTAATAGTGATGAATATATTTAGATTCAGTAGATACTGAAAGTTCTAATGTCCCATTAATTTGCATTTTCCTAATGAAGTTGAGTTTTGGTTTTGGTAAATTTAATAGTCATTGCTTATTCAATTCTCATTTTTAGGGTATTTTCAAATTTTTCATATTGATTATGAGTTCTTTGTATATTCTGGAAACAACTAATTTTTATGATATTTCTAATGCAAGTATTTATTTCATTCTGTGGATTGACTACCCTCTTAGTGATATCTTAAAAACATTTTTTTAATGTTTATTTATTTTTGAGAGATTTAGAGAAAGAGACAGAGAAAGAGAGAGAGAGAGAGAGTGGGGAAGGGACAGAGAGAGAGGGAGAAACAGAATCTGAAGCAGGCTCCAGGCTCTGAGCTGTCAGCAAAGAGCCCAACATGGGGATCGAACTCACAAACTGTGAGATTATGACCTGAGCCGAGGTTGGAAGCTTAACTGACTGAGCCAACCAGTTGCCCCTTAGTGACATCTTATGATGAGAAGAAGTTATTATTTTTTAAGTTTTTATTTTATTTATTTATTTATTTATTTATTTATTTATTTGAGAGAGACAGAGAGCACTAACAGGGGAGGGGTAGAGAGAGAGGAAGAGAGAGTGAATCCCAAGATGACAGTGCAGAGCTTGATGTGGGGCTCAAACTCACAAACCATGAAATCATGACCTGAGCTCATCACATAAGCTGATATCAAGAGTTGGAGGCATAAACTACTGAGTCACCCAGGTGCCCCAAAAGGTTATTATTCTAAAATAGTCAAATATATCCATGATAATAGTTTTTGTGTCCTTTCATAGAAATTTTTGCTTTTTATGCTTCTATGATATCCTCCCATGTTTTCTTCTAAAAATTTTATTGTTTTGCCTTTCATATTTATCTGTCTTATCAATCTAGACTTGATTTCCACAAATGATATGAGTTAGGGATTTCAGGATTCACTTTATCTACATGGATAGCCAATTGACCCAACAAGTATTTTTTGAAGAAATTATCCATTCCCTACTGAATTGTAGTGCAAACTTTGTCATAAATCCAGAGAACATATATGAATGAATTGTTTCTGGATTTACTCTTCTCTTTTATTGGCCTCTTTGTCTATCCTTGTACTGATTTCACATTGACTTAATTTCTATGGTTTTACCATGAATCTTGATATTTGATGGTATAAGTCCTCCAGCTTGTTTGTTCTCCCTTAAGATTACCTTATCTATTCTTATACTTTGTCTTTTCATATAAATTATAGTAGAAGCTCACCAAATTTCATTAAAAAATACCTGCTATTATATTAACTCCAGAGATTGATTTGAGGATAATTAACATACTTCATATTAAGTCTTATAATTCACAAACATGACATGTCTCTCCATTTATTTATTTAGCTACCAGCCCCATCAGATAGGGGAATTACCCCTTCTATAGAGGGCTGCCTTGTCTAAGGTCATGACTGGGGAGGTACACATCTAGTTAGTGAACAGTGAGGAAGTATAAAAGGCTGTCTATATAAGCCACCTCTGGAGTCATATCAAATCCCCAAGGGGTCAGCTGAAGCTGTCCCTCTACTTGCATTACAGCTTGACTTCTTCCTCTGCCTAAATCCTGCTTCCTTCCCTTTCTTTGTTGGACATTATTGTAGGACATCATGTTGAATGGTGATTTGGCAGCCTTTTTGTATAAAGAAAAGAGAGAGGGAGGGAACAAGATAAGGAGGGGCAGGAAAAGACACAAACACAGAGAGAGAGAGAGAGAGAGAGAGAAAGAGAGAGAGAGAGAGAGAGAGAGTATAAGAACCATAGAGAAACTAACAAAGAATCCTAATACACTGAGCCACTGAATTAACCAACATTGGGGCTATCTTCAGAAAGACTGGTAAGTAAGGCCCACTAATAACCCCCTACTGTTTAAGACACTGTAGTCATTCTATTACTTGCAGTGGAAAAAAATGTCTAATAACTAATTTCTGTATCAGTTTTATTTCCATTTTCTACTTTTGGGTGGTATGGGAGAAACTGAAAATTCTTAATGAAATCCAGACTCATGCTATTAAATTTCCTGTTCTTCCAATTGAGTTTGCCTTTAAATAAAATTGGAATAGTATGGATTTTTTTAATCAAATTAATGATTCATGTATGATTTCTTAGCTCTTATTTCTGCATAATTTTAAGAAATCAATTTAACAGAAAGTTTAGAAAAACAAATGTTAATAGATTGCCTCTTATTTTTAGTAGGAGAAAATTGGTTAGGATCAAAATTCAGATCTGAAAACTTTTGAGTATGTATTCCTCTCTTTTAAACTAGGCCAGACATTAAAACATTTGCCCAGGTTTGAGGAGAAATTAGAATAACAATTTGATCTTTGCTTATTTTGTTGATTTTATTACTCAGCAAACAGTAGAAAGAAGTCAAGATTTTAGTCAAGAGGAGGCTCTCTATTGCTTCCTTGGCACCTCATAGAAGCAAGCCCCAAAACAGGTTAAGAAACTATAACACCTGGGCTTGATGCACTTGTACAAATTTAAATTTATTAGTGGGGATGGAATGGGGGAAGATATCAGTATTGAGGGGTCTGCTGTGTACCATATCAATTTTTTCCTGCATCCTACAGACACACTTCTGCGTTTTATTATATCATCACTTGGCCTCTCAAGGTTTAAGGCCATTAATATTCTAGAGTGTGACCAACATGATTAGTATTTCTTTCTTTTAGGAATGAAGCAGGTGAGGAAAATAAAAAGTTACTTTGTTTCCTGAATTTGAATTGGTCTCAAATGTAGATAATTCTATAAGCATTAGCCCCTTCTGATCTTTCCTTTGCTCGTGTCCTTTGCATGTGAATGATTCTTTAAAATTTCACAGGCCATGGGGCACCTGGGTGGTTCAGTCGGTTAAGTGTCTGACTTAACTCAGGTCATGATCTCACGGTTGGTGATGTTTGAGCCCCATGCCAGGCTCTGTGCTGACAACTCAGAGCCTGGAGCCTACTTTGGATTCTGTGTCTCCCTCTCTCCCCGCCTCTCCCCAGCTCATGCTCTATCTCTGTCTCTCAAAAATAAATAAATGTTAATTTTTTTTTTTTTAAATTTCACAGGCCATTGAAGGGGCAGGTTGAGAAAGTATCCCAGTTTTTCTTGTTTTTTCACTATGCTTAGTTTTTCTAACCAGGAATTTTATCTTATCTTATCTTATCTTATCTTATCTTATCCTATTTTATTTATTTTAACGTTTATTCATTTTTGAGAGACAGAGAGAGACAGAGTGCGAGCAGGGGAGGTGCAGAGAGCAGGAGACAGAATCTGAAGCAGGCTCCAGGCTCTGAGCTGGCAGTACAGAGCCCTGAACTCACTAACTGTGAGATCATGACCTGAGCCAAAGTTGGATGCTTAACAGACTGAAACACCCAGGCTCCCCATGTACCAGAAATTTTAAACATTATACTTTTTTTTTGTTTTTACTTTACTACCATTCTTTTTGGTCTGAGTATCTCAGGGTGATGAAATTATAAGCAATTCAAGAATATATCATATTCACTTATTTGAATTGATATTCTAGGAGATCTTTAAGATGTCTAGACATTGCGAGGCAATGTTCTGGTTCCAATAATTTAAATATTAATATTAAAAAATCAAATAGTGGGGCGCCTGGGTGGCGCAGTCAGTTAAGCATCTGACTTCAGCCAGGTCACGATCTTGCGGTCCGTGAGTTCGAGCCCCGCGTCAGGCTCTGGGCTGATGGCTCAGAGCCTGGAGCCCGTTTCCGATTCTGTGTCTCCCTCTCTCTCTGCCCCTCCCCCGTTCGTGCTCTGTCTCTCTCTGTCCCAAAAATAAATAAACGTTGAAAAAAAAATCAAATAGCTACTTTTAATAATACTTATAATGTCTGGCACTTTGTAATACACTGTGGATACAATATGACAATTGGTAGGGAGAGAGACTTTAGAGGAATATACTTCCAGAGAAAAGAAGTAACAAAAATTGAAAAATTAAAACAAAATGGGAAGGAGAAATGGCAGAGTAGGGGGATACTAGACTCACCTCATCTAATAGACACACCTAGATAACAGCTACATCAGTGCAAGTAACTCAGACAATGACTTGATGACTGGCAGAACAGACTTCTGTAGTTTCCAGTGGTAGAGAGGAAGCCACATCAAAAAGGGTAAGAGGGGTGGGTCAGGGTCAGGAAACAAACTCCAGGTGAGACTAACTGCCCACAGGAAGGACACCACAGTCACAGAGAGGGAGAGGAGCGGATTTGAGAGGAGCGGATTGTACACCAGGCATCTCAGGCACTGGGGGACCTGCACTGGGAACACAAATTTTCATAACATTTGGTTGTGAAAACCAGTAGGGCTTCACGCTGCAAGTTTTTATAATCAGCGGGGCTTAACTCTAGGTACTTTCAAAATCACTAAGGTTAGCTCTGGGAGAGCTAAGGGCAACGCTCACAAAACAAACAACCCCAGGGGATACGGCATAGAACAACGGTTAGAAAAGTGCCTGGGGTATACATGAAGGAGATTTATTTACAATTTCAGAACATGTGCTGAAGGGCAGGGATCTTAAGGAAACTTCTCCAAGAGCACAAGGGCCTTGGGGTCACATTTCTTTCTATGCCCTCTTGCCCTTCCCCAAGCCCAGATAGCTGGACATTTGTGGGAACCACTCTCCACTTATCTTGCTAATACTGTGAGCCCTGTCCCTGGGTTCTCCTACAGACCTGCCCCATCCAACCTGCTTTGCTTGGTTGGCATCCCTACAAAGTGGCTCCTGCCACATCACGTCTTGCGGGTAGCCCTGGAAGGGACTGACGCTACCCCAAAGTGATCCCTGCCCTGGGGAGAAGATATCCGGATGGCCAACAGACCCATGAAAAGATGCTCAACATCGCTGATCATCAGGGAAATGAGAATCAAAACCACAATGAGATATCACTTTACACTTGTCAGAATGGCTAAAATTAAAAAAGCAGAAAATAACACATTTTGGTGAGAATAAGAAGAAAAAGGAGCCCTTGTGCACTGTTGGTGGGAATGCAAATTGGTACAACTACTGTGGAAAACAGTACAGAAGTTTCCTCAAAAAATTAAAAATAGAATTACCATGTGATCTAATAATTCCACTACTGGGTATTTACCCAAACAAAACAAAACAAAACTAATTTGAAAAGATATATGCACCCCCATGTTTATTGCAGCAGTATTTACCATAGCCAAGATATGGAAGCAACCCAAGTGTCCATGATAGATGAAAGGATAAAGAAGATTTGATATACATAATATATGTAAAATGTATAAATATATATAAAATTATATGTGATATATATATATGATGGAATATTACTCAGCCATAAAAAGAATGAAATCTTGCCATTTGAAACAACATGAATGGGCCTAGAGGGTATTATGCTAAATGAAATAAGTCAGTCAGAAAAAGACAAATATCATATGATTTCATTCATATGTAGAATTTAAGAAACTAAACAAATGAACAAACAAAGAAAAGAAGAGACAAAAACACCAGTCTCTTAAACAGAACAAACTGGTGATTGCCAGAGGTGAGAGAGGTGGGAGGATGGGTGAAATAAAGGGGTTTAAGAGCACACTTACCTTGATGAGCACTAAAAAAAAAAAAAAAAAAAAAAAAAAAAAGGGAGAAAGTCAAAAAATATCATTGAAGTATAGAATTCATCTCTCTCTCTTTTTTTAAATGTTTATTTATTTTTGAGAGACAGAGAGAGAGCACACACAAACAGGGGAGGGGCAGAGAGAGAAAGGGAGACAGAATCAGAAGCAGGCTCCAGGGTCCAAGTCTCCAGCCCAGACAGAGCTCTACGTGGGGCTCAAACCCATGAACCCTGAGATCATGACCTGAGACAAACTCAGATGCTCAACTGACTGAGCCACCCAGGCGCCCCTCATCTATATTTTTAGATAGACAGGAGTATATTGATGTTTGACTATCATGTAATTGAGATATAAACCCAAACATGAAAATTAGCACAGTGATCATTAAAGTAGTCCCCTTTGAGAGCTTTCAAAATATCATATCACTTTTTACCTATTCACTGAAGCTCTTTGAAATCTTAATATTCTCAATAGTGTCAAATTTATCTAAAAGACCGTAATTTTGAACAGACATTAAGTGCATTCCAGTGAATAAATAGCTAATAGAGTTGGCTAATGCTATGTTTATTTGGTATCAAGGTGTGACTATGTGGTGGCAGGCTACCCACAAGCTCTACAGCTTGGAATGCCCGTGGATGCAGTTGGAATGCCCGTGGATGCACCTGGGAGGCCTGTGTGAGGGGCCAGACAGAGCACTGAGAGGGATCAAAGACAGGAGAGTTCCACAAAATAAGATAATGTCCTGGGATAAGTCCCTTTGAAAGGTAAAGTTGGATCCAGGCATTCTCATAAGGTAGAATGTTGAGTTATGTATCTGCCTTCCAAAAGAGATTTGAGTGAGACTTAGTTTTTTATAGGAGAAAAAACACTGCATAATATGCATTCTAGGAGCTGAGAGATGCACTCATTAATGTATGTTTTGGTTTTCCCAGGTTATAAAAGTCCATAAAAGCATTGATTTTATACATGGCTTGGAAATCTAGCACTGAAGACAAAAAACAAACAAAAACCAAACACACACACACAAAACACGAAAATCAATATAGTTGTGTGCTTGTGCATGCAATAGAAATATTTTGATGTAAGTATTTATCATTCCTCAGGATTTTTGAAGGAGAACATTTATTTTAATGCAGCACATTTAAAGACCTTATTTACCATGTGAAAATCCATTCTACTAATGTTCTTCTCTAGCTACTATTTTGATTGTCATCTGCTCAGTTCCTTTTAAATAATACTGCTTACAAAGCAAAACCTGGCAAATAATATATAGAGAGAGTTTAATTTTCCTTTGGGATTTAATTCAATAACAAGTTCTAAATTATAATTATTAAAATTTTTTATTTTCTTTTATCACTGAAAAATATATAATGGCTTTATTTTACAGTAACAATGGGAAATTCCAGTTCAGAAAAGGAAACTATAAATACTCCCATTGGCAAAATTTATTTAGAATTTACAACTGTATTCATCTGTATAACTGTAATTAAAAGAAAGTTGGAGTGGTGGCTTGTAAGTCTTGATGATTTGTGTTAATGGCTTCAGGCAGCAGGCAATTTCAAGTGTTTTTGTTAGTCCTAGTTGTATTTTTGGTTGATTCTCCCAGATTGTGTTCTCTTAGAACCATCAATTACTATGATAAATTTTCTGGCCACAGATACATAAATAAGAAATTTCCTCTTCTATTTGTGTCCATTTCATGCCTTTATACATTACCATATACCCCATACACATTATACATCTGTCTCACCCCCAGCTGAATATCTTGAACTCCCTTACTTTTCCACAACCAAACTAGTCAACCCAGAAATATCTGTACCTTTAGCCTTTGACCTTTCCTTTTATAAGTGGATTTTCCTGTCCCTTAAAAAGACCAGCCTATGTAGTTATGTGATGGGTCCCATTCTCTTCCACGTTTTGGAAAATTTTTTTTCTTCATAATTCTCCTTCTTTCTATTCTGCCATGAAGTTTTCTGTACTTATTAAATCATCCCCATAAGCATGGGAGCACATTATTCTTCCATCTGGTATAAATACCAATCTCTTATGTGTCTTCCAACACCCCCCATCCCTTATTCCATTGTGTATTGTGCTTTATGGCCAACCTTGCAAATAAGAATATTAACATTGCCCCTGTAATTACCAATATACTTTTCCCCAAGTTCACTGCTTGGTCTTCCTACCACCAGGCCAGCAGGAAAAGAAACCGTAATGAAATCATATGAAAGCCATCATCCTGAGTTCTAATATTATTTTTCCCTTTATTAAAAACATGGTTTGATCACATATATGGTCAACATATATGCAAGCATATTCACACATATAAACATACACTCTCTAACTTTAGTTTCCTTATATTTGGTACTGAGGGTGGTTCTTCTATCAACATAATTTTTGTAAGATTCATCTATATTGTTGCTCCTACTTGTGGTTCATTTATTTTCCTTCTATGGATCATTCCATTGTTTGAATATTCCTTGATTTATTTATCTGTTCTCATCCATTTGCAGTCACTTCTGTGTTTTTGCTTTCCTAAGCAATGCTGTCTTTAATAGCTTTATACATCTCACATTATACTTAAACCATGCATGACACCCCGAGGCAAAGGGATGAGGCTGTTCACAGCCTGAGGTGACCAGACTGAGTTACCAGGCTACCCTGAGTACTAAGTGGCTCAACTTCTTAGCACCTCTTTAACCTTGTCTCCACAGCTATATGACTCTTCAGACCAGTTGGGAATCTCTGCTAGGATATAGCCCTGAGTGTAGAATTGTTGGTTTGTAGGCCAAGAGAGTATACTTTAGACTATGCAGCCAAGTTGTTTAACAGAGTAATATCCTACCAACAGGCTCCATTTATACACATCCTCATCCATACTTAGTATTCACAAAATTCTTAATTTTTGACAATTTAATGGTTGTAAAAGTCATTTCATTTTTGTAATTTTTATTTCTCTGAGTATTCAAGATTAAATATATTTCCATTATTTAAAAGTCATTCATATTCAATTGTCTGTGAAAATGCCTGTATAACTGTTTTGCCCATGTTTGATTTTTTTTTCTTACTGATTTGTAAAGGCTCTTTTCTTTTTCATGTTATTAATTCTCTGTGATGCTGTTATGTGTTGCAAATACTTCCTGCCATTTCATAACTTATCTCTTCTTGTTGATTAATAGAAATTCTTTATTTTAAAACCATCATTGAAATCTTTGTATCTTGCGTAAGGATGTCCTTACTACTTAGGATTCCTACAAATATGTTTCTATAAGATTGAAACTTAACTTTCATATTTAAATCCATTTGTGATTGATATTTGGTTACATGGGAAATTAAGTAGCCATTATTTTGTATTTGTGGATAAGCAATTGTGTTAGCACTATTTAATAAGTAGTTTCTCCTCCTGCCAAGGATATGCAATGACAAACCTAACATAGATATTAGGTTACTTACATAAATAAGTTTTTATGATATAGAATCTTCTTGTCTATGAATATGGCATAACTCCATATCCATTTAGGTTTATTTCAATTTCTTTTAATAAAAATATTAAGCTCTATAAATCTTTATGAATAATTTTATATCCAGCCACATTACTAAACTCTAATTAATTAAAAGTTTTAGATTATTTGTATTATCTAGTAGAAATTATAGCTTTTTTCCTTTAAAATTTTTATATCTTTCAGATTTCATTTGTTAAAAATTAATTTATAAAGGGATATCATTTGCATACAATGTTTTATAAGTATTAATAAATACAGGAAGTCCTTATTTTGCATGTTTCCATATGTACAGATTTCAGTTACTGTAATTTAGTTTAATAATAGCAGTCCCCCAGCAACATGGTTCAAATTTTAGTGATCATGCTATACCAAGTATGAGAAGTTGCATAAAGTACAAGCATTACTCTTCTTTAGTCCACAAATCTCTATTTGTATTTATTTGTTCATTCATTCATTCATTCATTCATTCATTTTCCTTTTTAATTTGAGTATAGTTGACATACAATGTTACATTAGTTTCCGGTGTACAACATAGTGATTCAACATCTCTATATGTTATGCTGTGCTCACTACAGATATATCTACCATGCATCATCAGGTATGCTATTACAGTATCATTGACTATATCCCCTATGTTATGTCCTTTATTCCTGTGACTTATTCATTCCATAACTGGAAGCCTGTATCTTCCACTCGCCTTCATTCATTTTGCCAATCCCCGCCCTCTCCACCATCTCTGGCAACCATAAACTTATTCCTTTATTTATAGGACTGGGTCTCCCTTTTTTTTTGTTTTTTGTTTTTTTTTCATTTGTTTTGCTTTTTAGTTTCTACATATAAGAGAAATCAGATGCTGTTTGTCTTTCTTAGTATGACTTATTTCACTGAGCATAATACCCTCTAAGTCCATCTATGTTGTCACAAAGGCAAGATCTCATCCTTTTTTTGGTTGCATATTATTTGTGTGTGTGTGTTCACATCTTCTTAATCCATTCGTCTATCAATGGATACTTAGGTTGCTTCCATATCTTGGTTATTGTAAATAATGCTATAATAAACATGCATATATCTTTCTGAATTAGTGTTTTGGTTTTCTTTGGGTAAATATAGAGTGGACTTATTGGATCATATAATATTTATATTTTTAATTTTTTGAAGAAATTCCATACTGTTTTCCATAGTGGCTGTACCAATTTATGTTTCCACCAATAGTACATGAGGGTTCCCTTTTCTCTATATCCTCACTAACACTTGTTATTTCCTGTCTTTTTTATTTTTGTCATTCTAACAGGTAATTAAGGTAATATCTCACTGTAGTTTTGATTTGCATTTTCCTGATGATCAGTGATGTTGTACATCTTTTAACGAGTCTGTCAACCATCTGTATGTCTTCTTGGAAAAAATACCTATTTAGGTCCTCTGTCCTTTATTTAATTGGATTGTTTGCCTTTTTAGTGTGGAGTTGTTATGTGTTCTTTATATGTTGTGGATATTAATCCCTTATGATGTAATAGAGTAGTCCAGTTTGCATGTAACTGCCCTGTTTTCTCAGCACCATTTATTAAAGAGACTGTTTATTCCCCATTGTATATTCTTACCTCCTTTGTCATAGATTTAATTGACTGTATAAGCATGAGTTTCTTTCTTTCTTTATTTTTAAAAAAAATTTTGTTTATTTATTTCAAGAGAGAGAGAGCATGAGAAGGCAAGGAGGAGTGAGAGAAGGATAGAGAGAATGCCAGGCATGCTCCATGCTGTCAGCACAGAGACTGACATGGGGCTTGAACCCACTAACCATGACATCAAGGCCTGAGCTGAAGTCAAGAGCCAGTCGCTTAACTGACTGAGCCACCCAGGTGCCCCGTGAGTTTATTTCTGAGCTCTCTGTTGTGTTCCATTGATCTATGTGTCTGTTTTTGTGTCAATACCATATTGCTTTGATTACTACAGCTTTGTGATATATCTTGAAATCTACAATTGTGATATGTACAGCTTTGGTTTTCTTTCTTCAGATTTCTTTGGCTATTTGGGCTCTTTGGGGGTTCCATACAGATTTTACTATTATTTGTTCAAGTTCTGTGAAAAATGTTGTTGGTATTTTGACAGGGTACGAATCACTATTTCAGTAACTGGTGAGCATGATGATCATTGACATTTCACATCATTTCTTTCAAAGCCTGACAGTGATTAGTTATTGCAATTTATTTTCCAAGTTAGACAGCAAAGCATGTAGGTATATTATAGAATCCTTTTCTCCCAGTTTAAACCATGTGACATTTTACACAAACGGGTGATTAAAAGAGGAAATGAGCTAGCCAAGATGAAGGTGATGCAAAAAATTAGAACTACTAATGCTGAAAGTAAAATTTGTATAGAAAGTAGAGATATGGAAGAAATAGCTGACTGTAAGAATGTTGGTAGAATCTCCATTCAACACACTCTAGAGATGAAGCCATATCCTAGTGAAGGTAAATTTATTGATATAAATAAAATGTTTATGATAAAAAGGATGGGAATGTCCCAGAAGAAGTGATGTTGGCAAAACTTCTCACTAGAAAATCTCCCAGACATATTTTATGGTATTGAAAGCACAAGGGATAAAAAGTTAGAAGCTGTTTCAATCTTAGAAAGGAGTATAATTCTCATCAAGGCATAAAAAAAGATGATCACTCTATAAGTTATATGGGCAGAGGAGGAAGACAAGCACTGTTCAAACTACTCAATGCTTTTTTTTAAATAAAGAAATAAAACAGTTTAATTCTCAGTGTTTCTAATGTTTTAAATTACAGTGTGTTAAATAGATACCAATGTTACTTCCATTGTCTTACACATTTATAATTAACAATAAGAGTTTCTAATGTTTTGACAAAAAATTTTAAATTCACATAACAATACTTTTACCATTGATTATTAAGATTGCTTTGCATGGTTTCAGCTTGAATGGTCCTACATTACTATACCAAGTAAGGACTGCCTGTACACATCTCTGTAACTATCTTCCCACTCAAATATTTCCCTTTCTCCAGAAAGATCTATGTTCTATCCCATGTAACTTTGCATTATGTACTAGATGCAACCGCTGTTCTGATTTCCCTCACTGTTTTGATACATCATTTAAATAGGAACATGCAACATATACACTTTTGTATCTGGATTCTTTTGCTCAATACAATGTTTTTGAGATTCACGTATGTTTTGAAGTGTATCATATAATTGTTCCTTTTTAGCACTTTTATGTTCTCTTATATTTTTTATACATTTACTTCATGATGAATGTTTTTCCCAGTTTTTGATTAATATACATAAAGCTGCTGAGGAAATTTTATGCAAGTATTTTTTTGGCATATGTTTCATTTATCTTGAATAAACATGTAGTAATGGAATTAGTAGGTGTTAGGATAAGTTAACATCATAAAAAACTGCCAAAGTGTTTTTAAAAGTGGTTGTATAATTTAACTTAAAAAAATTTTTTTTGATGTTTTTATTTATTTTTGAGAGAGGAAGTATGAGCAGGGGAGGGACAGGGCAGAGAGAGAGGGGGGCAAAGGATCCAAAGTGGGCTCTGCACTGATAGCAGTAAGTCCTATGTGAGGCTCAGACTCACAAACTGTGAGATCAGTACCTAAGCCAAAGTTGGGCGCTCAACGGACTGAGTCACCCAGGTGCCCCAAAAGTGGTTGTATAATTCTAAATAGCTAACAATCATTGTATGGAAAAAAATGAGCTATTCCATATCTTAACCAGCATTTGGTATTTTCATATTTTAATTAGCTGTTTTAAAGGGTAATATTGATATGTATTTGTATTTCCTTTTCTCTGAAAAAATAAATAGTTGAATGTATTTTTTACTCTTATTTGATATTTATATTTAACTTATTTATGAGCAACAAATCCAAAATTTTATTCTTTGAAAATATTAATAACATAAACTAGTGATCCTCAAACATTTTTGCTTCTTGACACATTGAGAAAACTATGTAATTATAAAAAATTTAGGGGTTAACTGAAAATGCTACTCAAACCCCAGAGACGAGTTTTTTATTTTGCTGGCTTTCCCAGTCTCCAAGGTATGAGGGGATCCACATTTTACCACACATGTCTCTGATCCCTTCATTCATTGCACACTATTCTGCTCCAGCATTATATGGAATGTACTTAGAGTATAAAATCCTCCATGAAATGATGAAGAATAAAAGAGAAAATATAAATAAACAATATTAAAAGTGAGGTGAAAGAACATTAAAAAAAACATACTATCTACATATAAAGCAGAGATTAAAAGAAGACCAAAAGTCTATAACAAACTGGAAAAATTAAAGGAAATTGTCATAATCAAGATATGTAATTAAACAAAATTCTGAGTGTCTTCTAATAATTCCAGAAACTTAATCAGAAGAAAACTATGATTTTATAATAAATGACAAGGCCTATATGGGGTTATGGTCATTTCTATCAAATTTTCAAGCTAAGATTTACTCTAGTCTTTTAAATACATTTCAGAGAACAGGAGAGAAAATCCTCTCCATTTTCTGAGTCCAACATAAAACCTTATAAAATCCAAACTTTAACAGAACAAAAAAGGAAATGTCAATCCCAGCATTGAAGTTCTATGACAAGTTCTAGATGTTCAAGAAGATCTGCTGATAATTTAACCAGTTGTAAAAAATCTGAACACTGCCTAAAGGAATATAACAAAATGCAGAGTTTCTAAAACAGATAATCTATAATGTTTGGCATACAATCAAAAGTTTAGATATAAATGAATAAAAAGGAAAATGTGACTCAGAGCCAAAAGAAAAATGCTTATAGCAACTATTCTAAACCACATGTGAAAATTGAACTCAGTTTAAATTCTTATGAATTTCTAAGGATTTATCTAGATTACTAATTAATTTTTTAAGTTTATTACTGCCAAATTAGCTTCAGATTATGAATTCTAATTTTGATTAAAATGAGAGTTATAATTTAGATTTAATTAGTCAGAAGATAAGAGAGACATGTAAATCTCATTTTTTCCCTCCTAAAGCATTCACAAAGAACCAGATATCCAAGAGAAACCTGAAAATAATGTACCCTTCCAAAATTATTTCAGATAATTAGTTAACCTATGAAATTATAATTAATGTGTCATTTTCTTTGGTACATTTTATGTGTCTATTTATATGAGTGATTTTGTATTAAATGTAGACTGAGTGGACAAATAAAAGACTTCAGATAAAGTCCCTTAAATTTATTCAAGCTAATGGGCACCTGGGTGGCTCATTCATGACCTCACAGTTTGTGAGTTCAAGCCTCACATCAGGTTCTGCAATGATAGTGTGGGGCTTACTTGGGTTTCTCTCTCCCTGTCTCTCTCTCTCTCTCTCAAAATAAATAAACTTAAAAAAATTATTCAAGCTAAAATGATTAGAGAGCTAAGGTTAAAGATACTTCATTGCTTTGCACTTTTCGGATTTATTTGCTATTCTTAATGTGATTTTTTAAGTTATAAAGAATTAGTGTATAGATTCTAGACTAATGTAATTTTTCCCTGATACTCTGATCTATGCCAAGTGGCAGAGTCTTGAACATAAGGCATTGCTGAAATTAAGTTAAATTGTATTACTTTTCGCAGCCTGTAATAATGGCATAGGTGAATCATACTTATTATCTGTAGTACATTTTACATGCTTTAAAAAGGATTTGAGACCTACTGATAATTATGTTACATTTAGTAGGTTTTATTCTGGTGTTTGAGGAAAATAATAAAATTACAAAAAATATAAGATAAATAGAAAACAGCACACAGGTTTTTACACTTTTATTCCCTTTTTTCAAAATAAAAGCAGTTATTCATATTTGGTTTTTTTACATAGTACACCAAGATATAAGAAAAAAAACAGCCAGAAAGGAAAAGAAAATTATGGTTACTATTTTACTAATAGAAGCAACTGCTTTCAGGTTCATTAAGCCTCCCCTCATTAATAGGCAATTAGAGGAGAATCTATGTTAGTTTTAGAAAGGGTCATAAATATAAGTAAAGTGTGTGGTTATTTGTGTACACTCTACAAACATGTATTTATTTTTAGTAACATAGAAACTCAGAATGTAAGTTTCCTCTTGAAAATATTTTAAATTGGTAGCTCCACAGTTATCCATAATCTGCTACACAGTTTTATGATGCAAGAATAGGATTGACATAAATGCATCTCTTGCATATAAATTTAAGAGTTTCAAAATTTCTTAATGTATCTTGGCACCTCTTCTCCTATAATACTTTCAGAAATATTTAGTTTCAAGTTAAAAAAGATAACAACACCTCTCCTTTTTTTTTTCTTCCTATAGTTCTCTGATATAGAACTCACTGTCACATGTTTCTATGAAGAGTATGGCTCAAAAAATGTGTTCTTGTTTGTTTTTTGTTTGTTTTTGGCTTTTGATAAAAAAATGTTTTTTTTTCATGTTTATTTATTTTGAGAGAGCAGGAGAGAGAGCATATGCGCTCATGCAAGTGGAGGAGGGACAAAGAGAAGGGGAGAGAGAGAATCCCAAGCAGGCTCCACACTGTCAGTGCAGTGCTGGACTGGGAGTTGTATCTCAGGAACCATGAGATCATGACCTGAGCCAAAATCAAGAGTTGAAATCTCAACTGACTGAGACACTCATGACCCCCTACCACCTCTTTTTTTTTTTTTTTAAATGTTTATTTATTTACTTTGAGAGAGAGGGAGAGAGAAAAAAAGGATCAAAAAATGTTTTCAAATCACAGCTGTTATTAGGGTGTTTGGAAGGTTTAATTTAGATCTGTTAATTTGACATCTTATAAACAGCTTTTGTTTTTCTGTAACTAGGCCACCATATTTAGCAACACAACAAATTTTCCCAGAATTATAAATCAATAGTACACAATATTTATATTTTTATCTCCTTTCATAACAGAGAGATAATAACTTAAAGAATCATTGAATACTTTAGCAAAAAGTTTCAAAGATATAAAGTCAATGTAATATATTCTACTTTATTTGATACTTATTTTTTTTTAACATTTATTTATTTTTGAGGGACAGAGAAAGGCAGCACAAGCAGGGGAGGGGCAGAAAGAGAGGGAGACAGAATCCAAAGCAGGCTCCAGGCTCAGAGCTGTCAACACAGAGCCTGATGGAGGGCTGAAACCCACAAACAGTGAGATCATGACCTGAGCTAAAGTCGACACTTAAACAACTGACCCACCCAGACACCCCACTTTATTTTATATTTTTAACCACATGTAGTAAAGATTATACTTAGCTCTAGGAAGGATTTTTTTTTTTTTTTTTTTGTAGAGTGAGTAAATTACTAGTGCTACAAACAGTGCTACTAAATAGTACTACTTATAAATTAGTCAGGAAATGGTAATGATTTCATAGGTCAGTGTGCCAAATACATCAAATTTATGCTATGTCAAACTTTAAATTTAAGCATGTTGTTTATTGTATATCAATTACACTCAAAGTGTTCACAAATAAATATATGCATTTTATTCTTTTTACAGAGGAAAAATAATAGATAAGCCAGAAACTAATAAAAAACTTTACAGGATACAGGATACATAGGAATAGGGTAGACAACATTGAGATGACAGCAAAATTTCTTTTTTTATAACTTCCCATATTTTTTCTTTTATACTAAAACATATTTTAGACATTAAAAAATAAAATTAAGATAAAAATTTTTCCAAACAAATAAATATTAATGAATTCAAACATCTTTTCAACCTTGTAATTTGCACTTGGTTTTATATTCTAAAAATAAAAAACTACAAAAAAATTGAACTTAGATTAGTTTTTGTTTGTCCTATAGATATAATTTCAAAACAGTGTACTGTAGGATGAATCACAAAATTCTACTCCTGAAACTAATATTATACTATATGTTAACTAATTAGAATTTAAATAAAAACATGAAATAAAAACAAGCCTAACATATATGAAGAATCAGAAAAAAAACAAAAAAAACAAACAAAAAATAAACCATATTGGTAATTAACCATATCTATTTGAGTCTTGGCTTTAAATTCTTTTGGGTATTTCCCAGAAGTGGAATTGCATAATAATCCTCTTTTTAAGTTTTTGAGGATCCACCATACTGTTTTCCATAGTGGCTGCACCATTTTACATTTCCACCAATAGTGCACAAGAGTTCCAATTAATTAGTTAATTTATTTATTAATTTATTTTTATTTTATTTACTTATTTTGAGAGAGAGAGAGAATGAGCAGGGGAGGGGAAGAGAGAGGGAGAGAGAATCCCAAGGAGGCTCTGTGGGGCTTGAACTCATGAACCATGAGATCACTACCTGAGCAGAAATCAAGATTCGGATGCTTAACAGACTGAGCCACCCAGACAACCCAAGAGTTCCAATTTCTTCATATCCTCATCAAAACTGGTGAATTTTAACTTTTACTGGGTGTGTGGTACTATCTCATTATGGTTTTTATTTACATTTCTGTAATGATTAGTAGTATTTAACTTTCTTTTCATACGCTTATTGGCCAATCATGTATCTTCTTTGAAGAAATGACTAAGTCCTTTGTTCATTTTTTAAAATAGAGTTGCTGTGTTTTGGCTGTTCAGTTGTTTATATATTACACATATATGTGTATGTGTGTATGTATAATATATAAAGAAATGTAAAATATATAAATTTCTTTTTATATTACATATATGCATTACATATCTATGACATATGTATGCAAACTTGAATCGACAACCAAACACACACAGCCCAATTTAAAAAAAAATACTGCAAAGGACTCTGAATAGGCCTTTCTCCAAAAAAGATATATATGTTATATGTATATATATATTATTTATACATACATATCCTTTATATATTATATCCTATATATATTATAATACATATCATTTATATAATATATCCTATATATTTTATAATACATACATATCCTTTATATGTATATGAGTAGTTTTTCATATATTCTGGATATTTGTGTCTTATGATATATATAATTTACAAATATTTTCTCCCATGAATTACATTTTCACTATGTTGATAGTGTCCTTTAATGCACAAAGTTTTTAATTTTGAGGTTTTCCATTTTATCTGTCTTTGCTTTTGTTGCCTGTGTTTTTGATTTCATAATCAAGATATTGTTGCCCAAATCCAATGTCATGAAGTTTTTCCCGTATGCTTTATTCTAAGTATTTTATTGGATTTTTATTGCCTATATCATTATAAACTAAGAATGTGTGTGTGTGTGTGTGTGTGTGTGTGTGTGTGTGTGTGTGTATTTCTTTCCACTGACTAAACACAAAAGAAATAATACCTTAGAGCAGGGTATAGACTTAATACTAGAATTTGTTTTCCAAATAACTCTTTCTACTAAAAGGATATTGAGACTTGGCTAAGTGGTTAATTATAGATTTGAGGAAGAAAAACAAATGATGAGCCATGGTCATCTTGCTCCAGAAACAAAGGATTTCTGAGACTGATGGGCTCATAGGAAACAGACAAAGAATTCAGCTTGAAGGGGCCGCCACTGACCAAATTTGTGATGTTTGAATGTGAAAAAATGTTAATGGTTATGTATTATAAAACATTAAAAATAAATAAATAAATAAATAAATAAATAAATAAATAATAAATATGTCTAAATAAACATATATAATATATATTATATATTAATATATAATATTTATTATATATAAATAAATAAATATAAATAAATAAACAAATAAAAATATATGAGTGAATAAAGATGGAGGGAATGCCAAAAAAAGTAGAGAAGTATCTTATTTACAGCAAAACATTAAAAATAAATAAATAAATAAATAAATAATGTATATAAATATATAAATGAATATATATTAATATATACTATATATTAATATATAACATATATTATATATATATAACTATAAATAAATAAATAAATAAATAAATAAATAAATAAAAATGTATGAGTGAATAAAGATGGAGGGAATGCCAAAAAAAAGTAGAGAAGTATCTTATTTACACCAAATTACTAGTTAACATATGTAGAAGGAAATTCATCATTTTGCAACCCCTCGATGCGATAATTGCTTCATAAAATGTTTATCAATGTTTACTTAACATGTTTGGGTGGGGAACAAAATAGTCACACAAAATATCAACACTGAATTACAAAAGTTAACTTTACAATGGAAATATGCCATTGTTACCCCCTTAACAAATTGTTCAAATTTAGCACCAGCAACAGTATTTGTATTACAGTAGCCATATAAACAGTGATACTAACCTCCTGATGTGATACAATAAGAAATACATGTTGTCACTTGAATTGTATACTCTCCTCTAATGTTGAAATGAGGAAAAAATTAGACAATGCAGAATATAAGATATTCTAAAAGACAACTTGTCACTAATTCAATATCATGGAAATAAAGGAAAAAAACAAAGATTTTTAAAAATTAAGAAAAATTAAATGTATATGACAACTAAATGCAATGAAGGAAGTTTCATGGATCCTGGATCTAAGGAAAAAGCTACCCGTAAAAGACATTTTGGGGAGAAACGACTGGAGAAATTAAATATAGATTATATAGTAGATGATGATATTGAATGAATGTTTTAATGACAATATGTTAGGAAACAGAATGTCTTAAATGTTATTTTTATGAGTTATACACTGAAGACAAGTGCCATAATTTGTGCAACTTTTAGATGGTTTACCAAAAAAAAAAGTTTAAGTATATAGATTAGTCAAATTTTATGAGTAAGAACAATTTCATTGTGCTATTCTTCCAATATTTGGTATTTTAAAACTAATCCAAAATTTCAGGAAAATAGAGAGTACAGATTAATTCTAGCTAAACAGAACTATTACTCCCTTTGTGTGAGATTTTAGGAAAGTTACTGAACCTCTTTGGGTCACTGGTCATCTCTAAAGTAGGGATGATAATTAAACTTACCCCAAAGGATTTTGGCAGAGGTATAAATGACATAATATATAAAAAAACACATGGAACACTGCCTGTCACATAATAAGTCCTCAATAAATGTCTGTTGATATTATTAGACTTACTAGTAATATTATGGCTAGATTGGGGTTTTATTGGTTGAGGATTTATGGGTAATAAGGCTCGAAAGTTAGTGTTCTGAAATCAGCCTTTAATACTATAAATATGGGATGACTACCAATATCACAGCTATAGAACAAAATATAACAGCACAGAATTGATTTTACATATAAGTCTATAAATAAGTTGTCTCATAAAAGGTTACCAATGAAAGATTAAATCATTTTCAACTAGCTAGCTAAGTACTTCTCATAATCTTAGGATGATATTTAATAATACAAGTGGTGAAACCATTGCCATTGCCTTATTGAAATCTGTCAAGTGTAGAACGGCATTGTCAGCAACCTAAGAAACTACTTGCAGAAATGACCCCACTAGAGGCCTTGGAGCCAAAGAGTAATTAAAGTTGGGCTCTGAGCCACATGTGAAAAGTCTGTTTTATCCTTTTAATTAATGACTGCATTACTACCTCATCCCTCTGTGGCATGGGACCCCATCAGAATTAGCACCACTATAAACCACATTAAGACAAATTTCCGTCAGCAGCACAGCTAACACATAGTTAAACTTTATGAGGCAATAAATACACACCACAATATTTGTTGAGTATCAACATCGACATTTTCTCTATATAACATGGAAGCAGTTCTCACTAAAAGATATTTATAGCATGCTTGGAGGAGCTTCAGTTCCAAAGATGTTGATAACTGAGGAAGCTTCATCCTGTATACTACCTATTCTCTACTGCATAGATTCTGGGCAATTTAAATTTATGTTGCATAAAATTTGTCTATGTAAAATAAGCTTTTCTGTTTTTAAAGGGTAAGTGAGGGAATCTGGGGTTCTCTAAACATTCATTTTTAGTGGTTCCATTTGATTCACAACCATTCACTTCAGCACAGAGAAGGGCTTTCACATTATCTCTATGTATATAATTGAGGATTATGTTTACCCGAAGACATTTTTTTGTTGTTTTTTGTTTGTTGTTTGCTTGGTTAATTTGTGCTCCTTTTAAAATACATATATACATTTTAGAGAGAGAAAGCGTGCATGCGCAAAAGGTGGGGAGGGGCAGAGGGAAAGGGAGAGAGAAGATCTTAAGCAGTCTCCACACCCAGTGTGAGCCCAATGTGAGATTCAGTCCCACAACCTTGAAATCGTGACCTGAGCTGAAATCAAGAATTGGACGCTTAACTGACTGAGCCACCCAGGTGCCCCAATTTTTGCTCCTTTAAGCATATTTTACCTAACAAATTTTTGCAAATCTTTTATCAGTCTAGTTTGCTCAAACTCTTTGTATTTTTTTTTTTTTGAATTTCAACTGTAACTGACATTTAAGGTTTGATACTTTATTTGAAACTAAGATTTATAATGGTATTCCACAAAGGAAAATTTATAATGTATAGTTAATTCTGTATAGTCAATTCATGCTTGTTTTGAAAATGTGAATTTGTTTTGACGGGACTTATATATTAAGAAACAATTTGAACATTACTGAATTTTCACTTATGTGCCATTTCATCTGGAAGAAACGCCAGATGAATGCAGAAACCTTAACCCACATGAACCAAACTACATACGAGTGCACAAGATGCACACCCATACACCTCAGGCATCTACCAGATGCCTCAGTTCACACCAGAACAGTGTATGTGTTTTTTGTTTAAGATGGAAAAGAATCAACCACATATAAATGCTTCTTTGAAGGACTCAGTAAAGAGTAGAAAGAAGTTGGAGAAAGAGAAGAAATATCAAATAGGGAGGAAATTCAGAAAGATGATGGGGTATGTATGGATTCAGATCACACAGGATGAACTGACCTTTAATTGCAGAAGGGCATTCTGTTCGTTGTAATAGGAAAGGTGGATGGGTAAGATTAAGGATCCTTGTGGATCCTTGGTGGGAAATGTGGTGATGTAGTTTGTCTTACATCTTTGACTGTCTTTGTGGAATAGAAGTCAAATTTGTCTGTAGACAATCAGTGACAAAGGAAAGAGTCAGAAGTTTGAAGAGTGGAACAGGTCTGAAGCATTAAAAATGATGATTAGAGTATATCTAATATATATAGTATATATACTATGTATGCTATATATATGCTATATATACACACACACACAGGTGTGTGTATATAAATTAAATGTATTTATAAAATATATAATAATTTCAATATGTAATAAATATAATTAGTATATATTTATAAAATATATTAAAATATGTTATTAAATGATACATATATGCATACACATGTAATTTAAAATGATGATATATATTTATAAAAAATTTACCATGTCATTAAATTATTTTAACATTTTTAAGGGCTGCATAAAATGCATTTAACTGGAACTTTTTCAGGGATTTAAGTTGTCTTCCAAATTTCCCTGTTACAGGTAGTTAAATAAACATCCTTATATCCCTACCTATGCGTTAATTTACAATAATCTTCTTAGAACAAATTCCTAGACATGGAAATGCTGGATCAAATATAATGTTAAAATTTGTATTTCTAACAGAGCAATATATGTGCATATTTTAAAGCATTCTTAGGGGTGCCTGGTTGGCTCAGTCAGAAGAGCATGCAACTCTTGATCTTGGGGTTCTGAGTTCGAGCCCCATATCAGGTGTAGAGATTACTTAAAAAAATAAAAATAAAAAACCTTTAAAATATTCTAAAAATATTTTACAGGGTGCCTAGGTGGCTCAGTCAATTAAGCCTCTGATTCTTGACTTTGGCTCCATTCATGATCTTGTGGTTCATGGGTTCGGGCCCCACATCTGGTTCTGCACTGATAGTGCGGAGCCTGCTTGGGATTCTCTTTCTCTTCCTCTCTCTCTGCCCCTCCCCTGCTCACTCTCACTCTGTCTTTCAAAATAATAAAATAAAAACTTAAAAAAAATAAAAAAAATTAAGATGATATTTTAGTGTTTATGTTGAAACACAGTAATTCATTGCCCTTCACCCTCTCTGCCTGAACTCACACTTCCTAAACAGAAGAACTTTCATTATTTTATTTTCTTCTCCATTTATACATTATTTTATACTGCTCTGTATTGATCTGTATTGACATTTCAATTTGGACATTACTTGTCACCTCTTAGAATAGAAAATAAGTATCTGGCTCTCTCTACTACCAGTCCACATGCATCCTCTCATATATACATGAACTTCTAAATCAATATTCAGTGTTTATGTTATTAATGTAATAAAATATTGCTTTCAGTAGCACATAATGTAAACTATGATTATATTTTATTTTTCAACTTTTCGTTTTTTCCTGGAGTTAATGACTGCAGCACCAATTTTCTCATAGAACCTTAAAGTTTTTCAATACAGTCAAACATGTCAAATCATTTCAGTTTGTCCTCTTCCTTTTTCTTTTTCTTTCCTTCTGACTCTGCTTTGTTCTGCAGTGGTTGAACTCTTCACCTGATTCACAACTGAAGACTTGGGACTTCAGCATTCAGTAGATTTCCTTTATCTTCTTCTTCAGTTTGGGACAAAAGATACTCTGGTTGCTTCCAGAGAAAGGGGGCATAAGAAGAAAATATTCTGAGGCCTTGAATATCTGGAAATTCTACCCTTAGACTTGATTGATTGTTCATGTGGGTATTCTTCCTTAGAATTGTTGAAAGTTTTGCTTAATTAAAAAAACAGATTGTGGTGAAATTAGGTGCCATTCAGATTACTAAAACTTGGCATGCAAACTTTCTCACTTTTTTTTTTTATTTGAAATTTCATGTTATTATCCTGAGATGTGAATATTTTCATATTTATTGGGCTATGCAGTAATATTTCTTATAATGTAGATCCTTGTTTTGTTATTTCCTAGTTTTTTGTTTTTGTTGTGTTTTGTTTTTGGTATTGCATTATATTTGAGCAATTTCCTTCCACAATTTCCTATGTCTCCTCATTATGGAACTCATTATAACTTATGTGTGTGTGTGTGTGTGTGTGTGTGTGTGTGTGTGTGTATACACAATGAGTGTAAATATATGTATATGCAAACATATATATATGCACACATACATATATATGTATGTATATTTATATACACATCCTCTATCTCTATAGCTTTTGATTTCCATGAGACTATTCAACTTTTTCAAATCTTTGAGTACAATTTTTATTTTATCTTGAATTTTCCTTTTTCTATTCTGAATAATTTTCTCATCTTTTATTTTCCTTCTTATACTCTCTCAATTTCCTCCAAATTTCTTTTATTCTTTGATGTTGTTGTTTTGCTTGTTTTTTGGTTATTACCTTTAAAATTAGACTAGACTAAAATCCACTAGAAACATGACTGGGTTTGTTGACTGAAAATATCTTGACATGGAGAGTCTTTTGTTCAGCTGATGCAAATTTGGAGACAGAGTTTCATTCCTAATATTCAGTTATTGAGTAGATTCTATTTAATTGTATCATTTTGCTTTGTATTCTTCTGTTTTTATTTTATATTTTATTTTGACTAATTAATTTTTAGTATTTAATCTATCAGCTTTTTAACCAATATCTATTTGCATTACTTTTACTGGCTGTGCTAGTGATTAAAATATGCTTTCTTAACTTTCCATAGTTATAAATTAAACTTAATTTGTACCACTCCATGTAAAATTAAAGAATACTGTAACTAGTTTTATATTGCCCTTAAACATCTTGTAGTCTAACTCATTACAACTACAAGCCTCACAATATAAAGTTAAACATTTTTCCTAAATTCATAGTTTTTTCAAAGAAATTTGAGAAGGAATTATTTTTTTATAGTTCCACATCCATTTGCTATTTTCAGTAGTATCCATTCCTTCCTAAGGATCTCAGTTTTAACTTGGTCTTATTTCCTTTCAACTTGAAGAATTTCTGTTAACATTTCTTATGATACAGCTCTGCTGACAGCAAATTCTATTAGGCTTTATTTATGTATTTTTTATATATTTTATACATTTGCTTCATTTTTGAAACATACCTTCACTGAATATACAATTCAGTATTGACAGGTTTTTGTTGTTTGTTTGTTTTAATTTATCACTTTCAAGTCATTGTTCTACAGCAGTCTGGAATTCTTTATATAGTTTTTCTACTTGATGTAGCATCATTTTTTTTCTGGCTGCTTCTACCTTTTCACTTTATATTTGGTTTTTAGGTGTTTTACTATTATGTGCCTCAGTGTGGCTATCTTTCTATTTATGCCTCTTTTTTTTATATATGTAAGTTAAAATATCTGGTATTTAGGGGGCACCTGGTTGGCTCTGTAGGTTAAGCTTCAGACTCTTGATTTCAGCTCAGGTCACAATCTTACTGTTCATGAGTTCAAGCCCCACATCTGGCTCTGTGCTGATAGCAAGGAGCCTGCTTGGGATTCTCTCCCCCTCTCTCTGTGCTCCTCCCCACTCTCTCAAAATAAATAAATAAAATTAAAACTAAAAAATTGTTATTTTCCCACAAGCTACCAAAGTTCTGTTCATTTATTGCTTTTTTTCTCTTTTTTTCACTTTCAAAATTTCTATTAATTTCTTATCAATATTCCTGTCTCTTCCTTATGTCATTTTTAATGCTTTATTAAACCCATCCAGTATTTCTTTATATTATATACATGTTTATTCATCCTAGAATTCTAAGTTGGCCTTTTTTTTTGCAGTTTCTAATGCTCTTCTAAAATTACCTCTCTGTTCATTTGTTACAAACATGTTTCTTTCTGTTTTCTGTGCATTCATACAACAGCATTTTTAAAACCTTTGTCTAACAATTAAACATCTCATTTCTGTCATCTCTGAGTAAAATCCCTGTAAATTGCTCTTTTTTTCTTGATTTAAGTCAGATTTTCTTTCTTCTTTAATTATATATTTTGCTTTAGATTGTATCCTGGACTTTGTGAATTATACATGTAGAAATTCTATATTTTCTTATGTTTCTCCAAATATTGTGATTTTAAGATTTTATTTGGTTGACAGTTAAGTTAAACTTCACACTCTGTCTCCCTTTTGGTGGGCAGCAGCTGAAACTTCTCTTAGCTCTTAGAAGCTTTGAGTTCACTCTATTAATATATAATTCAGGGATCTGCTATATATTTATTTAGAACTTACAAGCAGTATAAATGAGGTTCTTTCTTTGTGGCTTTCCCTTTTGTAGATGTCCCAATTCCCAGCTTCTGTGATGTTCTGAAACTCCATCTTTTGATTCCTTGGCCAATAAGTTGACAGTATTCTCCCTGAGTTTTGGCAACCACCTGTACTTCTTGGAGAGGATCCCCTTCCACAAAGCCATAAAACTAGAAGACTCATCTTCTATTTCTGCCAATTGTCAGTTTCCCTATAGTTTCTTTCTCATTTTGTTCATGTTTTGGTTCTTTCACATATTGGTTTTTCTGAATTTTGTCCAGCTGTACTTATTAGCTACAGGAAGGTAGATGTGATATAAACTACTTCACTAATATCAGGAGTAAAACTTTCCCATTTCTGTACATGACAACCTATCTATCCAGTAGTTCAATTTCCAAACCTAAGGATTGTGTTTTAGTTATTTCTTTTGGTCATGTAATCTATTAGAAAGGTATGTCATCTCTGTCTCCAAAATATGTGTCAAGTTTGATTACATCATTTTCGTATTAACTCCTCAGTTGAAACTAACATTGTCTCTTGTTTTCACTAACACAATAGCTTCCTAATTGCTCTCATTGTTTCCATTATTTCCCTACTACAATGGAGAAAGACGGAATGATCTTTTAAAATCAAAAATCAGGGGCGCCTGGGTGGCTCAGTCGGTTAAGCGTCCGACTTCACTCAGGTCATGATCTCACAGTCTGTGAGTTTGAGCCCCGCGTTGGGCTCTGTGCTGACAGCTCAGAGCCTGGAGCCTGCTTCGGATGTTGTGTCTCCCCCTCTCTCTGCCCCTCCCCTGCTCATGCTCTGTCTCTCTCTGTCTCAAAAATAAATAAAAACATTAAAAAAATTAAAAAAAAATAAAATAAAAAATCATATCACCTTTCTGCTTAAACCCTACCCTAATTTGCCATTTTCATTCAAATAAACCCAATTTCTATCATACCTTCATCATGTCTATAGAATCAGCAGGTATCCATGTCTTTGATCTAAATTCCTAATTCTCTCCCTATCTTTCATTATATTCAATTGGCATTATGTTTCTGTTTCTCACATATAGTCAACTTACACCTGCCTAGGACTTTTTTTTTTTTAATTCTATTCTGCCTGGAACACTCTTTCACCAGATATTTACATAGCTCTCTCTCATTATTCACATATTTGGTCCCAAAGAAGACCTGGGCACCATAGTGAAAGTAGTTACCACAGTCCAGTATTTCCTGTCCCATTTCCCTGCCTTTTTTCCTTCAAGGCAGGAAAATTCCCTAGCTTTATTTACTTTTTTTTTTTAGTTGTATATATTTACATGTTATCATACTTGCTATTTTTTTCATAATGTATCACTAGCACAGAGAACACTGCTTTGACACATAGTAGGTGCTTAATAGAGATTTGTTTAATTAATTAATGACTGGAAAACTGGTGTTATAGTAATTCACAGTTCTTATTATTTTGGTTAAAAATTATTCATTTTTTTGATATTTTAAATTCTTCAAAAATCATACATTGGTCTAGAGATGTAACTATAAACAATATATTAATTTCTTTATCATGTATTGTGTTATGTCTTCATGAGGAAGAATATTAATACAAATTCTACTGTGTTATGTCTTCATGGGAAGAGTATTAATACAAATTCCCCTAGGTTGATAGAAGAGTTCCATAGTAAAATGATCAAATCTAGGCTTCCATTCATAGCCTGTATCTGGTAGTTTTGCTTCGTTTGTTTTGCTATTATTTATTTATTTGTCTATTTTTTAAATGTTTACTTATTTTTGAGAGAGAGAGAGAATGGGAGAAGGGCAGAGAGAGACAGAGACACAGAACTAGAAGCAGGCTCCAGGCTCTGAGCTGTCAGCACAGAGCTCAACACAGGGCTGGAACTCACAAGTTGTGAGATCATGACCCGAGCCAAAGTTGGACACTTAACTGACTAAGCCACTCAGGCACTCCTATTATTTTTGATTAATTAACAAAATTTAAAAATTTAATATTCACTTATTGATTAGAATGACAATAGTCTATCAACTTATATCTCCCTTTGGTAATTTGAAATGTCTCTAGAAATTGATGTTTCTGGTTCTACTTGTTTGAAGTCAACTGCCAAGTCAACAAAAAAAGCAGAAAAATAACATGATAGCTATAAAGTCCTTCAACAATTAACACCAGGTATAAATAATTTCTCATAATTAAGCAAAAATATTTTATATAAATTGAAATTATCTTGGTATTTCTCTTTGTGAAAATCATAGGGGATTAAATTCTACAGAATAGATAAATTAAGAAAAAATCCAAAGACACATCAATTCTTTTCCCAAATAGAATAAAAATAGGTATAATTTAATTGACTTACCTAATTTCTATCTTCTAAAGCAAGTTATCCATGGTTCATAAATTGATTATTTTTTTTTTCTTTTAGAGGCTAGTGTATTCCCAAGGTTGGTCTAATGAGACATTTTTTAAAATGCACTGCAAGTACTTTATACATTGCATTCTTCTTTGAAAAACTTTTGTATTTTTGAATGTACTAAGATAAAAATATTTCAATTTCTTCCTTGGTGATTTAGTGGTTATACACACACATACATATGTGGACACACACATATTTTTGCAAGACAAAAAAATCAGTTACATTTGCTTTGCTGCCTCATTGGCATTACCTCTTCTTAGGAGTATTTCCTTCATACCATTTTTATGTTATGAGTGGTAGAGAAACTTATTTTTCTAGTTTTAAAATTTTCAAGTGTTGGTTTTATACTTTAGAGTAGAGAGAAACTCAGTTAAATGGCAGTTTGACTGCTTTTCTCCTGATGCTAAAATGAAATTGATCAAATGTACATTAGAGCTTTCAGATTCTGAAACTTGCAGTAACCAACAGAGAATTCTGCTTGAATAGTACATGATTTATCAACACTACTGCATGTACAGCAAGATTGTTCACAGTAAAACTCCAAGCTACTTGAATCACATATTTCTTCCTTTTTATTTTTATTTTTCCAAAACGGCTTGTAACATCTCTGAAGAGAGGTTCTTGTCTCGCGAGAATTTGATGTTTGCACTCTGCAATGTGCAGATGCCAAAAGGACTGAAGGCAGGATCTTTAAACTCAGAAATCAAGTGATTCAATTCCTCATAAGTAGTTCAGCTCTCTCTAATTTCTCTTAGACTTTGCTAGACATATACAGTCATTACACAGAGAGATAGAAGTAAAGAAAAACTGCCCAATTATATCTGGTGATTTACATTTGGCATTATTGCTACAGGATTATATAAACTTACTTTATAATTTATAAATAACCCACCTCATTCATATAAACCCTGTACTTCTCACATAATTATGCCATTAACACCTCAATGATAAAAAGAGAAAGAACTGGATTACATAGGAATGCCATTTTTGTCATTAGAGTCTCTTAAAATCCCTTTGTAATGCTGTAATTTCTGTAAACTTTTTGTGAACAAAGTATTGATGTAAAATGATAGCAGTGTGTGGAGTTTTACAGGATGTGTTTATAACTTACATTTCTAATAAACACAGTCTTTGAAGAGGGATGGAAGGACGATTACTTGTGAAAATTTCTTCCATTTATACTGTCATCTTAGTATTTTCCTTTCCCATTATGCTGACAGAATCACCACATTAACACAATAGCCTGCATTATGATGACAAAATTATGGCATTATATCAGTAGACCATAAAGAAATGGTTCTATTAATAAAAATATTCCTTACAAATTGGATTTCTTTATTACCTTCTGTAGAAAGGATCTATTACATGAAAATATAGCAAAGTGCTTCTAAATCTAACGATGTTCTTTACTGGTGTTTAACTGAGTGATTATTTCCATCACAAGAGTAATGATAATGTCCCTTCATTATTTATAGCCTTATGTGTCACTTATTTGTACACAGCCTTAAAGATAATACATCAATTGTCATACCACCCAAAAGACACATGTTGTTCTGGTTTTTCCTCGCCAATATCTCTCTCGCTTTCCTCAAAAGAGAAATTTTAGGAATGCCAGAAAACAACTATCTTGGATCCTATTGCATTGTGGTCTTCAGAAAACATACTGAAAGCATCTGATTTTAAAACTGATCCAGAAGGAGACAATTTGAACATTTCAATTTGCAAGTAAATAAAAAATGCCTCTTTTAAAAATATCATTCACATACATGTAAACTGTGGGCAGTATAGTTAGGTCACAATAATGTTTAAAGATCTAGACACAGCACACTAAAGTGAAGACAGGTTAAGAGAGAATCTTCTTCCCTGAGTTAATGACAGCTCACTTGATTCAGTTATCCATATCTGCAACTGCACTGAAAATCCTATGTGCAGATGTTTTGGGTTAATAGAGTGTAAGAAAAAAAATACACTTAAAATATTTTGTAGCTTCATTAGGTGCTTTTGCTGGAAATTTCACTCTTGCTTCTGCTCAGCTGGCATGTAGCCCATGTGCTGGTAGGTCAGTCAAACTGTGGTCTGGACAAAGGTTAAACCACAGTAAGATAACCAATAATCACCCTTGTTTTCTGTTTCCTCTAATTGCTAATAGGGTGGTTTTCAACTAATAATGCAATATAGCATTTAAAATTTTGGATTTTCAAGTAAAAATCCTATAATTAGAGAAAACTATTACTTAGGAATAAGTATGCTTTGGGAAAACAAGGTTTTATTGCAGTGCAATATTCTTATAGTCAAAACTGAGTAATAAATTAATTTTTATTAAAATATTTTTTTTAATTTTCTAAACATATAATGAAAATACTAAAGACACTGCACATATTATAAACACCTTTACTAATAATGACATCTGTGTGCTTTAGAAGTTTCAAAACTGAATGCATTTGATGTGGTCTAAATTGCTACTGAGTTATTCTATCCATTCCTGAGCCCTCTTGTTAGAAAGAGGACTTATCTTACTCTGAGAACAGTGGATGAACTAAAATAGGACACAGCTGATTTCAGCCTAGTTTTCTTTATTATTACATTACCACACACACACACACACACACACACACACACACACACACATAGTGCTTAATATTTGCTAAGTATAATATTGGGAATTTGAGTATTTGGAGAATGTGTGGATTAAAAAGACAAGATTTCTAAACTCAGAATTCACAAATTTAGTGGGAGAGATTCACATTTTTAAGAGTTTAATATTAACATTATAATAATGGCCATTACATAATGTATTATAAGTGAAAGAAAGATTTATTGCAACAGAGAAAATGTACAAAGCTTCATTTAAGAATAAGAGCAGAACCCTCAGCTGGAATCTTAGGAAACAATACTTTGTAGGTAAGGATAGTTTAGTTGGAAACTACAGTTTGGGTTGAGAATCTATGTAGAAGAGTGAGATATTCAGGGAGGTACGGAAACTGATTTCACTAGACATACATCCCATAAGTGAGGTGTGATAGAAAACACAATTGGAAGAATAAATATAAATTTATTAAAGGCTTTAAATGTCAAGCATTCTCTTTATATTGACAACAACTTAACATTTCAGAGACAGGGACTAATTACATGATTGCCTATCTATTTTAGATCTTAATATTCCAGTTAGTCAAAAAGATTGTAGTGGGGAGAAACCGTAGGTAAGCAGATGAAGCTATGGTTTAGAAGAGCTGTTCTAAAACTGTGCGATTATAGTAAAATATGGGGCAGTGTATAAATATGAATGACAGCTCAATGATATAAGTAGCAGAATTTGGTGACTAAAGAATCTAGCAGTGAAGAACGAGAACAAAATAGGGATTATTTCTGAGCTGATGCCCCTGTAAAGAAGGATACATTTACTGAGGTAAGGAATGCAAGTGGATGTTGTTTCTGACGGTAGAGCAGGGAGAAAAATACATCCTTTCCCTGACCTGTTTTAAACAGAAGTATTTTTCTCTTTGGAGGTAAAAGTACACATACACACAGACAACTCCAAATATAGATTATCCCAATCCTGATCTGAAGATTACCTTATGAATCTTGTTCATTTTTAATTGAATTCTTAGTATTGACCTTTAAGAGTTCTTTATATATTCTAGATAAAATTCTTTAACATACGATTTTAAAATATTTTTCCTCAGTCTGCTTCTTAAAATTTCATTAACAATGTCTTTTGAAGAGCATACATTTTTAGTTTTGAGGAAGTCCAATTTATATCTTTTTTTCTTTTATGAATTGTGCTTTTGGTGCTATGAACATTTTCTCCTATATCCTCTTCTATGATTTTTATAGTCTTAGATTTTACATTTGCAGCTATGATCCATTTACAGTTAAGTTCTTTTAAATGGCATGAGGTATAGATCTAAGTTATTATAGTTTGTAAATGGATATCCAACAATTCCATTGCCATGTATTAAAAAGATCATTCTTTATCAAGTAAATTACATCTGCATATTTTTAGAAATTCAGTTGTCCATATATGCATAAATCTCATTCTGGAATTCTCTATCCTGTTTGATTGATCTATTTATTTTAATAATGGTACTGCATTTTTTGAAAAAAGCCTTGAAATCAGGCAATGTGAGTCCTCCAATTTTACTCTTTTTTTCAAGATTATTTTGGCTATCCTAGGTCCATATGAATTGAATTTCCATATGAATTTTAGAAACAGTTTAGCAATTTCTACAAAAAGCTTGCTGAGATTTTTGGGAGGAGGTGTTTCTGGGGTGCCACCACAGAGTAAACATTTTTAGTCAGAATGGTATTATTTATGTGACACTGTGATCAGTAGAAGCCATGTAAAGTCCAGTCATCTGATGTCTAATGATCCATCAAAAGAATTCTCACAGTTCAGCTCTTATCATCCTTGTTTCTCCAATGTAAAGTTATATTTTCCTCTGTTAAGTATTAAGTATATATGAGATAAGACTTCAACACTATGGAAAAATATAGTTTCTCATCAATATACTTTCCTTTATTGGTTTAACCTTTAACTATTGTTTTTAAGTCCAGAGAGAGGGATAAAATTAACAGGCAAGTATCATTTTGCTTTTTTGTTTATTCTCAGACTTCATATTTCCTTGCTTGAGACTGGAATTCCCATATTAGAAACCTAAAAAATAAGAGATTTGAAATTATATATATCAGGTTGGACTCTGGTTCTATCACTGACCAAGAATGCAATCTTGAGCCAGTTACTTGACGTTTTTAAGCTTCAGTGTCTTTATCACTAAAATTAGATAATATCATATACTTCCTTTTGCTATTCAGAGGAATAATTAAATTATCATTTGAAATTAATAAAAATATAAAACCGATATAAAAATATTTTTCTTCTCTGGTCCATACAAAAATCCTGTGAAGACAGGATTTAGTAAGTCTGTTTTTGCAAACCAGAGGTTCAGAGAAATTAAACAACTTGCTAAAGTTTACACAGCTGCTAAGGGGCAGTGTTGGAGTTGTTGATTTGATGCCATGGAGAGAGTTGTTTCCACTTTTTAATGCTGTTTATAATGACCACTTATGAGGGTGAGCTTCCTTTATAGGGTCTAGAGTTTGACCTAAAAAAAATGATCATATAATTTATTGCCTTAATTGTTGATGAAGGATTAGAAATGTGGAGAGGAAAGGTCATTGTACCTGGAGGTTGGAACACCATTCTTTGTCATTTATTAACATTTTATTTATTATCAAATCACTTGAACTCTCCCAGATCTCTTTCTATCGAAAAAGAAGTTACATTATTTTATCTCTTCTAATTCAGGGGCTTATGAGTGCTAAGTAGGTAATATACTGTAATGTGCTTTGTATTATGCAAATTTATGAAGCTGGTGAGCATGTCATTCTATTCATGTACCTATTATTACAAAAAGTCAGTGATACCTATAGTAACAGGAGACTGCAGCCAGACTCATGTGTTATGTTCCATATGGCCCTGGCAGTAATAGATAGCTTCACCAAATATTGTATGAGCTTAGAATCGTGATTTATTAGTTACTAGGAATTTGGAGTTAATGTTATTCCTTTAATACAAATCATCCTGACTCCTTTACATTTCCATGTGGCTTCAAATATGTGAGATCTACTTGTTCACTTGGCTGTCTTTGTTTTGGATATTTGCTCTTAGGTGCCTTTTTTTTTTTTTTTTTTTTTTTTTTTTAGATTTCTTTATTTGTAATTCTCAAGTGTTCTTTGTGAAGTTCTCACTCACGGGTACCAGACACCACAAAGTAAGTAGAAAATGAATAGACATCTAAAGTATAAATATAAATAACCATTAATAATTTAACTTATTGAGTAAAGAGCCACACATGCTTTTGACATAAATGGTATAATGGCATAAATGGCATAAATGCTGCCTGTCTGACTGTTCTTCCTGAGTAGTAAAGAAGAAAGAATGAAGCGAGAAAAGAAGAAAGAGGGTCTGCTGGTATGTCTAAGCTATTTAATTTATGCCTCATAAAAGGGTTCATGTTATTATATATTTTTTAGTGTATTTATTTATTTTGAGAGAGAGATAGAGAGCAGGGGAGGGGCAGAGAGAGATGGAGAGAGAATCCCAAGCAGGCTCCACACTGTCAGTGCAGGGCCTGACGCTGGGCTCAAATCCATGACCTGAGCAGAAATCAAAAGTCAGACACTTTTTATCTTCATAAGGTCCCAATATGGCCTTTTGTAGCAATGTGGATGGCACTGGAGAGTGTTATGCTAAGTGAAATAAGTCATACAGAGAAAGACAGATACCATATGTTTTCACTCTTATGTGGATCCTGAGAAACTTAACAGAAGACCATCGGGGAGGGGAAGGAAAACAAAAGTTAGAGAGGGAGAGAGCCAAACCATAAGAGACTCTTAAAAACTGAGAATAAACTGAGGATTGATGGGGGGTGAGAGGGTGGGGAGGGTGGGTGATGGGCATTGAGGAGGGCACCTGTTGGGATGAGCACTGGGTGTTGTATGGAAACCAATTTGACAATAAATTTCATATTAAAAAATAAAAAAGTCAGACACTTGGGTGCCTGGGTGGCTCAGTGGGTTAAGCATCTGACTTCAGCTCAGGTCAGGATCTCATGGCCCGTGAGTTTGAGCCCCACTTAGATCTCTGGGCTGACAGATCAGAGTCTGGAGCCTGCCTCAGATTCTCTGTCTCCCTCTCTCTCTGCCCCTTCCCCACTCATGCTCTGTCTCTCTCAAAAATAAATAAACGTTAAAAAAAAATTAAAAAAAAAAGAGAGTTGGACACTTAACTAACTGAGCCACCCAGGTGCCTTAGGTTCATGTTATTTTAGAATGTACTTAATGTTTTACAATATTTAAATGATAAAATATTACCATAAATCTTACCACTACCCAAATTTCCTTTTAAAAAATAATTGCAAACTCTATTTTCTCTATTTGTAATTTAATTTGTGAGTTTTCTTTTTTTTAAGTTTTATTTATTTGTTTATTTTATGTCCTTTTTTAAAAATTTTATTTTATTTTATTTTTTCTTTTTAATATGAAATTTATTGTCAAATTAGTGTCCATGCAACACCCAGTGCTCATCCCAACAGGTGCCACTCTCAATGCCCATCACCCACTTTCCCCTCCCTCCCACCCCCCATCAACCCTCAGTTTGTTCTTAGTTTTTAAGAGTCTCTTATGCTTTGGCTCTCTCCCACTCTAACCTCTTTTTTTTTTTTTTCCTTCCCCTCCCCCATGGTCTTCTGTTAAGTTTCTCAGGATCCACATAAGAGTGAAAACATATGGTATCTGTCTTTCTCTGTATGACTCACTTCACTTAGCATAATAGTCTCCAGTCCCATCCACGTTGCTACAAAAGGCCATATTTCATTCTTTCTCATTGCCATGTAGTATTCCATTGTATATATAAACCACAATTTCTTTATCCATTCATCAGTTGATGGACATTTAGGCTCTTTCCATAATTTGGCTATTGTTGAGGGTGCTGCTATAAACATAGGGGTACAAGTGCCCCTATGCATCAGCACTCCTCTATCCCTTGGGTAAATTCCTAGCAGTGCTATTGCTGGGTCATAGGGTAGGTCTATTTTTAATTTTTTGAGGAACCTCCACACTGTTTTCCAGAGTGGCTGCACCAGTTTGCATTCCCACCAACAGTGCAAGAGGGATCCCGTTTCTCCACATCCTCTCCAGCATCTATAGTCTCCTGATTTGTTCATTTTAGCCACTCTGACTGGCGTGAGGTGATATCTGAGTGTGGTTTTGATTTGTATTTCCCTGATGAGGGGCGATGTTGAGCATCTTTTCATGTGCCTGTTGGCCATCTGGATGTCTTCTTTAGAGAAGTGTCTATCCATGTCTTCTGCCCATTTCTTCACTGGGTTATTTGCTTTTTGGGTATGGAGTTTGGTGAGCTCTTTATAGATTTTGGATTCTAGCCCTATGTCCGATATGTCATTTGCAAATATCTTTTCCCATTCCATTGGTTGCCTTTTCGTTTTGTTGGTTGTTTCCATTGCTGTGCAGAAGCTTTTTATTCTAATGAGGTCCCAATAGTTCATTTTTGCTTTTGTTTCCCTTGCCTTTGGGGATGTGTCAAGTAAGAAATTGCTGCGGCTGAGGTCAGAGAGGTTTTTTCCTGCTTTCTCCTCTAGGGTTTTGATGGTTTCCTGTCTCACATTCAGGTCCATTATCCATTTTGAGTTTGTTTTTGTGAATGGTGTAAGAAAGTGGTCTAGTTTCATCCTTCTGCATATTGCTGTCCAGTTCTCCCAGCACCATTTGTTAAAGAGACTTTTTTTCCATTGGATATTCTTTCCTGCTTGTCAAAGATTAGTTGGCCATACTTTTCTGGGTCTAGTTCTGGGGTTTCTATTCTATTCCATTGGTCGATGTGTCTGTTTTTGTGCCAATACCATGCTATCTTGATGATTACAGCTTTGTAGTAGGGGCTAAAGTCTGGGATTGTAATGCCTCCTGCTTTGGTCTTCTTCTTTAAAACTACTTTGGCTATTCAGGGCCTTTTGTGGTTCCATACAAATTTAAGGATTGCTTGTTCTAGCTTCGAGAAGAATGCTGGTGCAATTTTGATTGGGATTGCATTGAATGTGTAGATAGCTTTGGGTAGTATTGACATTTTAACAATATTTATTCTTCCAATCCATGAGCATGGAATGTTTTTCCATTTCTTTATATCTTCTTCAGTTTCCTTCATAAGCTTTCTATAGTTTTCAGCTTACAGATCTTTTATATCTTTAGTTAGGTTTATTCCTAGGTATTTTATGCTTCTTGGTGCAATTGTGAATGGGATCAGTTTCTGTGTTTGTCTTTCTGTTGCTTCATTATTACTGTATAAGAATGCAACTGATTTCTGTACATTGATTTTGTATCCTGCAATTTTGCTGAATTCATGTATCAGTTCTAGCAGACTTCTGGTGGAGTCTGTCGGAATATCCATGTATAATATCATGTCATCTGCAAAAAGTGAAAACTTAACTTCATCTTTGCCAATTTTGATGCCTTTGATTTCCTTTTGTTGTCTGATTGCTAATGCTAGAAATTCCCACACTATGTTAAACAACAGCGGTGAGAGTACACATCCTGTTGTGTTCCTGATCTCAGAGAGAAAGCTCTCAGTTTTTCCCCATTGAGGATGATATTAGCTGTGGGCTTTTCATAAATGGCTTTTATGATCTTTAACTAAGTTCCTTCTATCCTGACTTTCTCGAGGGTTTTTATTAAGAAAGGATACTGAATGTTGTCAAATGTTTTTTCTGCATCGATTGACAGGATCATATGGTTCTTATCTTTTCTTTTATTAATATGATGTGTCACAGTGATTAATTTGCGAATGTTGAACCAGCCTTGCAGCCCAGGAATGAATGCCACTTGATCATGGTGAATAATTCTTTTTATATGCTGTTGAATTCGATTTGCTAGTATCTTATTGAGAATTTTTGCATCCATATTCATCAGGGATATTGGCCTGTAGTTCTCTTTTTTTACTGGGTCTCTGTCTTGTTTAGGAATCAAAGTAATGCTGGCTTCATAGAATGAGTCTGAGTCTGGAAGTTTTCCTTCTCTTTCTATTTTTTGGAATAGCTTGAGAAGTATAGGTATTATTTCTGCTTCAAATGTCTGGTGGAATTCCCCTGGGAAGCCATCTGGTCCTGGACTCTTATTTGTTGGGAGATTTTTGATAACTGATTCAATTTCTTCGCTGGTTATGGGTCTGTTCAAGCTTTCCATTTCCTCCTGATTGAGTTTTGGAAGCATGTGGGTGTTTAGGAATTTGTCCATTTCTTCCAGGTTGTCCAGTTTGTTGGCATATAGTTTTTCATAGTATTCCCTGATAATTGGTTGTATTTCTGAGGGATTGGTTGTAATAATTCCATTTTCATTCATGATTGTATCTATTTGGATCATCTCCCTTTTGTTTTTGAGAAGCCTGGCTGGAGGTTTATCAATTTTGTTTATTTTTTCAAAAAACCAACTCTTGGTTTCATTGATCTGCTCTACAGGTTTTTTTAGATTCTATATTGTTTATTTCTGCTCTGATCTTTATTATTCTCTTCTTCTGCTGGGTTGAGGCTGTCTTTGCTGTTCTGCTTCTAGTTCCTTTAGGTATGCTGTTAGATTTTGTGTTTGGGATTTTTCTTGTTTCTTGAGATAGACCTGGATTGCAATGTATTTTCCTCTCAGGACTGCCTTCGCTGCATCCCAAAGTGTTTGGATTGTTGTATTTTCATTCTCATTTGTTTCCATATGTTTTTTAATTTTTTCTCTAGTTGTCTGGCTGACCCATTCATTCTTTAGTGGGGTGTTCTTTAACCTCCATGCTTTTGGAGGTTTTCCAGACTTTTTCCTGTGGTTGATTTCAAGCTTCATAACATTGTGGTCTGAAAGTATGCATGGTATGATCTCAGTTCTTGTATACTTATGAAGGGCTGTTTTGTGACCCAGTATATGATCTATCTTGTAGAATGTTCCATGTGCACTCAAGAAGAAAGTATATTCTGTTGCTTTGGGATGCAGAGTTCTAAATATATCTGTCAAGTCCATCTGATCCAATGTATCATTCAGGGCCCTTGTTTCTTTATTGACCATGTGTCTAGATGATCTATCCATTGTTGTAAGTGGAGTGTTAAAGTCCCCTGCAATAAGGTTGCTTATGTTTGTGATTGTTTTTTTTTACAAAATTGGGGCTCCCGTATTTGGCATATACACATATAATTGTTACCTCTTCCTGATGGATAGACCCTGTAATATTATATAATGCTCTTCTTCATCTCTTGTTACAGGCTTAATTTAAAGTCTAGTTTGTCTGATATAAATATGGCTACTCTAGCTTTCTTTTGACTTCCAGTAGCATGATAAATAGTTCTCCATCCCCTCACTTTCAATCTGAAGGTGTCCTCAGGTCTAAAATGAGTCTCTTGTAGACAGCAAATAGATGGGTCTTGTTTTTTTTATCCATTCTGATACCCTATGTCTTTTGGTTGGAGCATTTATTCCATTTACATTCAGTGTTATTATCGAAAGACATGGGTTTAGAGTCATTGTGATGTCTGTAGATTTCATGCTTGCAGTGATGTCTCTGGTAATTTGGCTCACAAGATCCCCCTTAGGATCTCTTGTAGGGCTGGTTGAGTGGTGATGAATTCCTTCAGTTTTTGTTTGTTTGGGAAGACCTTTATCTCTCCTTCTAATCTAAATGACAGACTTGCTGGATAAAGGATTCTTGGCTGCATATTTTTTCTGTTCATCACATTGAATATTTCCTGCCATTCCTTTCTGGCCTGCCAAGTTTCAGTAGATAGATCCGTCACTAGTCTTATCAGTCCCCTTTATATGTTACAGCATGTTTATCCCTAGGTGCTTTCTGAATTTTCTCTTTATCCTTGTATTTTGCCAGTTTCACTATGATATGTCATGTAGAGATCTATTAAAGTTACGTCTGAAGGGAGTTCTCTGTGCCTCTTGGATTTCAGTGCCTTTTTCCCTCCCCAGATCCAGGAAGCTCTCAGCTATTATTTCTTCAAGTACACCTTCAGCACCTTTCTCTCTCTCTCCTTCCTCTGGAATCTCAATTATGCATATATTATTGCATTTTATCACATCACTTAGTTCTCTAATTCTCCCCTCATACTCCTGGACTTTTTTATCTCTCTTTTTCTCAGCTTCCACTTTTTCCATAATTTTATCTTCTAATTCACCATTCTCCCCTCTGCTTCTTCGATCCGAGCTGTGTTCACCTCCATTTTATTTTGCAGCTCATTTATAACATTTTTTAGCCCTTCCTGACTGTTTCTTAGTCCCTTGATCTCTGTAGCAATGGATTCTCTGCTGTCCTTTATACGTTTTTCAAGTCCAGTGATTAATTTTATGACTATTATTTTAAAGTCACTTTCTGTTATATTGCTTAAGTCATTTTTGATCAGTTTGTTAGCTGTTGCTACTTCCTGGAGTTTCTTTTGAGGAGAATTCTTCTGTTTTGTCATTTTGGATAGTCCCTGGAGTGGCACAGAACTGCAGGGCTCTTCTTCTCTGCTGTCTGGAGTAACTTGCGTTGGTGGGTGGGGCCGCAGTCAGGCCTGATGTCTGCCCCCAGCCCACCGCTGGGGCCACAGTCAGACTGGTGTGTACCTTATCTTCCCCTCTCCCAGGGACAGGACTCACTGTGGATTGGTGTGGCCCCTGTCTGGGCTACTTGCACATTGCCAGGCTTGTGGTGCTGCTTCTATGGGATCTGGCATGTTAGCTGGGGTGGATCCACAAAGTGCACAGGGAGGGAGGGGCAGACACAGCTCACTTTGCCTTCGGTGGTCCGCTTCAGGAAGGGCCCTGTGGCACCAGGAGGGAGGCAGATCCGTCGGAGGGATGGATCCACAGAAGCACAGCGTTGGGTGTTTGCATGGTGCAAGCAAGTTCAGTGATGGGAACTGGTTCCCTTTGGGATTTTGGCTGGGGGATGGGCGAGGGAGATGGCGTTGCCCAGCGCCAAGCTGAGCTCTGTCCTCCGGGGCTCAACAACTCTCCCTCCCGTTGTCCTCTAGTCCTCCCCCTCTCTGAGAGCAGGCCTGTTGACTTTCAACATTCCAGATGTCAAGTCCTGCTGGCTGTCAGAACTCAAGGAGTCGGGACCCTCTGCTTTTTCAAGGAGCTCTGCCTTGCACAGTGGGCTGCCCCTCCACCACCCCGGCTCTCTCCCGCCAGTCCATGTAGTGCGCACGGCATCTCCGCCCTTCCTACCCTCTTAAATGGGCCTCTTGTCTACCCTTGGCTCCAGAGAGTCCATTCTGCTAGTCTTCTGGCAGTTTTCTGGGTTATTTAGGCAGATGTGGGTGGAATCTAAGTGATCAGCAGGACACAGTGAGGCCAGCCTCCTCCTACACTGCCATCTTCCTATCGTCTACTTTGTGAGTTTTCTAAAAGAATTTGTATTTTTCATTCACTTCTTACTCACAGTACAGAATAAATGCTGGTCCTAAGCGCTAAATTAAACTGGTTTAATTTTGGCTTAATTGGTAATTCATGATGGAGCTATTTAGATATGAAGATGAAGTGGCTTGTGAGTAAACCAACCATGAGACAGAATGGAAATTTGAAAACAAAATAATATGTAAGTTTGGCAAAGTGTAGATAATAGAAAAGACAAAAAAATATCAAAATAAAATAGTAAAATTTTATCTAATTCAAAAGGCTTGAGAAAATCACTGTGAAAGTGAAAGCTAGTTTAAGGAGAGAAAAGGAAATGTTTTATAAATGACAATTTGTTAATTCCTGGTCAGATGTTTGAACTTACTTAATTTTAAATGTACCCATCACCTATATATATTGAAAGTGTTCATTTTTTATTATGGGAATTCTCCTCAATACCAATGCTATAGGGGAAAAAAACACAGATGAAAAACAGATTGAGAGAAAAGCGATTTTTTGAGACATAGGCAATTTTAGAGGTAGAGGTCAGTAAGCCTGTGAAAGAAAATCATTTAGGACTCTGAGTGAGCACCACATATTTGTTTCAAACACTTTCCTTTTAAGTGTATAAGGCTCACCTTGTTAATGTTTATAGTCCATAGAAATAGCAAATTATCTCCTTTCCTCCAGGAACATTTGATAAGACAAAGTAAAAACAGAAAATGCTATCTTGAAAAAGTCCATAAACAAATTATTGTAATATTACATAGCTTGATTGACTATGTATATGGTATGATCAAACATACTTGAGTTTCCTGTGCAATTCTAAACTTCAATAATTCTTGTCACTCTCTAATTTGGTACTATGATAACAGTGATATAATAACTTATTGAAGTATGGTTTACCTAATTAATAAAATAGTGAAGGAAAAATACTGCATGTGTTTATATTCTGTGCTGTAATATGTTTCCTTTCCCATTTTAATTACTTGGAGATGTAGAGGGTGCTACAGGAAGTCCAACATGGGCAATGAGCCAATCAACCAAACAAAGCTCTGGACTCTCAAGCCTGGATGAGCTTTCTGAGTTAATAACTCCATACATATTATCACACATTCCTGTGAGAAAGTAATGTGCTGAGGACTACAGAAGTTCAGTGTTTGGAATCCTCCTAGACTCTGTCCTAAGCATCCCTTCCTTTGTCTTGTTCTAATGTGTATCTTTTCCCTATAATAAATGTAGATATGAATATCTTAATGAATATCATTAAGTTCTATGAGTCTTTTAGAAAATTATCAAACCTAAAGGTAGTTTTGGGAAACCACTGAACTTGTATCACATCTGGTGTCAGACATGAGGGCAGAAGTGAGATAAATCAGAATATATCTGATCAGAATTATATAGATATAAGACATTATGTTTTGTTCAGCCTATTCTGCTCATAAGTTTTATTTGTCACTTATGATCTTATTCTACAATTTGGTTTATCTGTTGATTTGGCTGTTGGCTTATCAGTCCCTCTCACTAAACTGCGCGTGCTTTAAAGCATAAGGTGGTTTCATATTTATGTCCATATTGAGTGCCTAACTCAAAGTAGGTGTTTAATAAGTGTTACTGAATGTGTGAATTATTGAATATATGGAATTATACAATTTTAACATGATTTACTCAAGATTGCTACACTTAGGCTCAATTGTAAGCATAAGGTGTTGAGATCTTGTGGATTTCACTTCCAAGGTGTCTTCTCGTATATAAATAAAATCATATCACATAATAATTTTAGGTCACTTGCAGTAGAGCCAATCATCTTTTAATTACGAGGGCACTGATCTGGGAGACAGAATAATAAGGAATATATTGAGCACTGTTGTTTAACTGTGTAGCCTTGAGGAAATAACTTCACCTATTGAAACATATTTCCATAGCTGTAGAAAGAGAGGAATTAAGCTTTAGTTTCCTATTGTTATAATATGTAGTTTATTAAAGGTGTGAGGGAATTAATAGTCGATTTCATCTTCCACTAATTACAAAATTATAGAGTAATTAGAATATGTATGCATTATTGAGTATGTATTTTAAATGTATAAATGTAAGTGTAAAGATTTAGTACATGTACATGTATACACAAAACATATTTTTCAGTCTTTTTTAAAAAGTTTATTTATTTATTTTGTGAGAGAGACAGAGAGGGTAAACAGGGGAGGGGCAGGAAGACATGGAGTGAGAGAGAATCCCAAGCAGGTTCCACACTGTCCGTTAAGAGTCTGATGAAGGGCTTGAATCCATGAACTGTGAGATCATGACCTGAACTGAAATCAAGAGTCAGCAGCTGTACCAGCTGAAACACCCAGACACCCCTATTTTTCACTTTTATAAACACTGTAGTGAGAGTAGATAATTGGCAGAATATTAGATCTGATCAATGATGATTGAACATACCATCATTTTCTGATGACCTCTTCAAGAAAGGTATGAAATTTGATGGACCATTTCTCACTCAAAAAACTGTGTAACCAAGGCCTTTTAGTAAGAAAAATTTAAAGTCATTTCAGCCGTAGGTAAATCACAGTTCCTAGTAATGTAAATTATTGGCCATATCAAAGAGCACAGAGATGCTTTCTTTTCCCATGGACTATAATGCCTGTTCATGTATTCATTTCCTCATTTGTACATTTATACTTCTATTCAACAAAAATATGTTGAGCATCCATTGTACCTCAGGTGTTATGCTAGGCAGTGAGGTTACAGAGATAAATTAGATGGTCTTTAGCTTCGGGAAGTAACCAAGTTGCATCTCATTTTGTTGGCTTTTGTTATGTGTGGATACAGAAATGATTGCTTGTACATATGCAAATAAACCTTCTTTACATTTGCAGCCTTTTGTGAGCAATTTTTGGGAAGAAAGACTGAGAAGAAATGTACTAAATAGCAAAGTTGGGCACCCACTGGAAGATCCAGTGAGTTAAACTGCTGAAATCTTGAGTTGTCAATAAATATTACGTGGATAGTATCTCTATGAGACCAAGTTAAAATTAAAGTGTATTGTTTATATATGTAGAATTCGTGAGCATAGTTCTCCAAATGAACTTTAGTAAAATCTAATTAATTGAGCTAATTCTGTAGCTGACTTTGTAGACCCTGAACGTGTGCTGTAGGTCACCTAAATTCCCACACATGTGAGCAAATACTAGCACAAACAAGCCCAGCTGAAGTATATTTGAAATAATGGAGCAGCCTGAGAGGGCATGTGGGAGGGCAAGTAATACAAAAAAACAACCATTGCTCTATTTGCCCAAGGCCTGCCCTTGCAACTAATACCAATCTGTACAGGTGGAAAGTGAGTGACGCATAGCAGAAACATAAGTATTGGATTTTAACAGTATTAGATTTTTTTTCCCCCTCTGTCTTAAAGATACTGAGATTCCAATTTCTAAACCAAATTAAATGATCTGATATGTTCACCTCCATGCAAATGTGTGGAACTGAAAATTTTTGAAATATGGTCAGTAGTGATGCTCAGGTTACTATTGTACAAAAATGCACTATTTCAAGTGTCAAATTCTTTATATAATTAAATGTGATTTCTGAGAATTCTACATTTATTATAGCACCCAAGCTAAAAGACATATACGTGAAGAGTTTGAAAAATTATGTAAGGTATGTGAAAAGATTTGGCTAAGTGGCACTTGAATGGCCTTAAAGTCAAATATTAGCAAGTTAAAAACCCATTGGAATTTTTTTAAAAGAAGAAAAGTAAAATATAAAGGATAACTACATATCAGACTTTTTAAAAGCTTCATGAAAGTTTTAATACTGTTATCAAAACTTCCACAAATACAATTAGGTTAATTAGGAGAATTACTAAATTGTAAATATGCTTTTGTGAAAGGTGGCAAAAAAGATAAATCCTCTTTTTTCTTATTTAATATGTAGTATGGGAGTGTAAATACCATGATATTCTTTGGATTAGAAAATACTTAGGGGAAAGGTTTTTTGTTTTGTTTTGCTTTTCCCCTAGGGAAGAAAAGATCTTCATTTGTCTCATCAAGAATCAGCTTTCTGTAACTCTTTAGAAGTTGAAGATATGTTGATCAAAAACCAGAAGTACTTACTACTTGATGAGAGAAAATAATAGTCATGTTTTGGTTGCCTTTACTGAGCCAAGTATTTAGAAGCAGCTCCATTATCACATAGCATAATTCCTTTTATTTACCGCACAGATATATCCTATATACAAGGTAATATTCAAGTCATCAGTTCCTTTTTCTTTATAAAACAGTAAAATCTAAAGTGTGTTGCTTTCTAAAACCATTTTAGAAATTTGACAAAATGGGAAGTGTCATGACAATAATTATTTTCATCATCTAGTTCCAAGATACACATAATGTATTTTGTTAATTCTTTCTTTAGTTGGACTAAGTAGATAGGAAACAAAATAATTTATACAGGAATTGAATTAGATTCTATTAGGCTATAATATGAAAACTTGAAAAAAAGACTGAAAGAACTTGATTTCTCAGATATTTTTGTTGCCATATGGAAAGTTTCATTCTAAAAGCATGTCTTCTGTTTTTTATTTTACTGATTTCATTTTTGCTATTGTTATTTGAAATTTCAATTTGGAGAAAATTAGATGTTGGAATTTTCATTATATTCTACCTTTGAGCAATATAGGACAAGTCATTTAAACTCTCTAAACCTGACTTTCTTTACCTATAAAAATATCTGTGACTGGTTTATTATGAGTAACACAATAAGTAAATTAATAGAATATAAACATGAAGCTTATGGTCTTAAATTAATTAGTATTCAAAGTAATTTAAATATTTATAGTTTATATGTTTTCAATGTGATATGATATATTTCATCAGTAAAGCCACATAGATATATAAAATAATTAAAAATTAGTAAATATGCCAAACATGTACAGCGAAAAGTAAATGCATTCATCATTTAGGCTAATATAATTTTAAGTTTAACATTAAAGTTTAACATTTAAGTTTAAACATTTTTCTGTATTTCCTGGAAGTTAAAACAAAAGAGTATGGAAATTATTCTATTTTTTCCTGAGAGACTGCGGTTCATGATCTTTAAGCATATTTTTATAGAAAATACAGTCCTTTTAATTTTTTTTAATGTTTCATTTATTTTTGAGACAGAGAGAGACAGAGCATTAGCAGGGGAGAGGCAGAGAGAGAGTGTAAGACGCAGAATACAAAGCAGGCTCCAGGCTCTGAGCTGTCAGCACAGAGCCCGACACCGGGCTTGAACTCACATACTGAGATCATGACCTGAGCCGAAGTCGGACGCTCAACCTACTGAGCCACCCAGGCACCAGTTTTTTTAAAGCTTATCTCAAAACTGGGGTGCTTGGGTGTCTCAGCCATTTAGGTGACCAACTCTTGATTTCAGCTCAGGTCATGACCTCATGGGTTGGGGGATTGAGCCCTGCATTGGGCTGTGTGCCAACAGCATGGAGCCTGCTTGGGATTCTCTCTCCCTTTCTCTCTGCCCCTGCCCTGCCTCTGTGCACATGCTCTCTCTCTCAAAATAAATAAATAAACTCAAAAAAAAAAAAAAAGACTTATCTGACCACTTTCTATTTGGGCCATAGCATTAAAAATACTACCCAATGGAGAATGTCTATAGGGATTAAGCTGATAAACTCCAGCAGGCTGTGTTTTTGTTCTAATTTGTTGGAAAAATACTACATAAATACATGTCCACCCTCAGTGAACAAGAGTTAACTCTTTCTTCTGCCATCCTGGACTTTGGCAAGAACTCTTTCTTAGATGAAGTTTAATCTCTCTACTAAGCTCACTGGCATATCCCCATAATTTACAGTGCTTTTAATGTGGCTTCCTGTCTGCCATTTTAATAAAGATGAAATAAATAGTAATATAATAAATATATAAAAGGACACGATTAGGAAACAAGGATAAAATGGTGACATACTGTTAGCCAAAGTACAGAGTCTGAGGCAACAGTCTTCTAAATTGAAGTAAGTGGCTGAGATTTCCTATGAAATGGGTGGAGAGGCTATGGTCGAAGTGCCCAGTCAGAGACCCCAAGGCACTGAGGCTGCCAGTTCTTACCCCCCTGCTCACAAGAATCTGCCTGAGACTTCTGTATATGTGTTTAATACCCACAGAGGAGTGGATTCTAAGCAGTTTAGGCATGTCCTGCTGAGCCTTCCTCAGCAGCTTCGATAATCCAAGGGCACTTTTAGAGAAAGCTAGTGCCTTTCACTTGGAACACAACATTGCCAAGAGCACAGTAGAAAGGTATTTATTTTTATTTTTATTTATTTAGGTTTTTTGGTAGGGAAAACTTTAAGGTAAGCTGGGATGATAAGTTACTGAAGTAAAAAACAGAAGGCCATTAATTTGGTTGGTAAAAGACTATGAGAAATCAAACTGTAGGAAAAGTACAGCAATTGGACAAAGATGAACTATAGAGTATGCCTGAATCTGCCTGCAGAATGAAAAATATGCTCGTCTATGTGCAGAACAAAGGCACACAGGAGGCTGTGACCACTGTACCAGATTATCTAGATATTTGAACGTTATACATCAGCTTGCATCCATGCATCTGTCCATATTCCCACCCCAGACCTACAGCCCGCTCCCTGGTGATGGTCCTTGCAAACAAGAGCTAAAAAGAGCTCTTTCCTGCTGTCTGTGAGTCTGAGTGATGTTCTGGGACACGACAGGTCCAAATCTGGGCTGAGACCCAGGTCTCCTGGTCAGTGCCTGAATCCACCTAAGTTTAGACTGGGGCATAGAGCACACAAACTTCCCAGGCAGTCAAGGTCAGTGTGTCTATGATCTGCTCACTTCTGTTTTCCAGCTCAGAATTTCCAGGCTGTCCAGAGTGCCTACCAAAACTAGATCATAGAGGCAGAGGAGAGAGGGCCCATAATTGTCTACTTGTTGTCAGAACTCACTTTAACTAGACAACCATTGTTTGACAATTGTGAAGACTAACTGTATATAAATTATCCAGTTTTCCAAGGCAGAAATTGTGATTGTATCTCCCTACCATCCTACCCTTATATTCAGGCATCTACTCTTGCATTCTCTGGCCTAGGGTCTCAATTCAGCTCTAGTAACCCTCTCAATCTATTAACCAATTTACTGAACTAAACAAACAAACAAACAAACAAACAAACAAATACCCTAACAAAACAAAACAAAATATAACAACTTCACAAAACCACTATGAGAAGAATAAAAATGTCTTCAGGTGTCTTGTCTTTGTGATATAGGAGTACTCTGAAGTGCAGGGCACAGGAGGACCCCTTCTTGTCCGGATTTAAGGTGAATACTGTTGCAGCAAAGCATTTATCTTTAGTTTCATTTTGCTTTTTTCCCTTGTCTAATAATGCTGATTTATTTCCAAGAAACCTTGTCATGAAAATGAAGAATGTATTTGGTCCCTTGAAAAAAGTGACTTTATTCCATGGATTCCTTACAGGGCAAGCCTACAGATTAGATGCCCTTGCTTTTTGTTATTTGCAGTCACAGGAATTAACTCTAAGAAGGTGGACCTAAGCAAAGTCAAACTGTTGTTAAATCCTAATCCCATGTTTGAGTTTGGAGATCTGAGATAACCAATTATAATAGAAAGGAAACTATCCTGTCCACTTACAATAGCAAGTATTTTAAGTATAGAATTTTAATACCTTGCTTGCTTTTTTCCCTTTTTATCTGCCAGTACTGAAGAAAAACTTAAAAGAAAGGAAATATTGGTGGAAGTCTACCTTAATTTTAGTAATAAGTTGCAATTAGAACTTTTACCATTTTTTATAACAATTTTTCCCAAAAAATTTATAATCTTTAATACAAATATAAGAGGGAAATTGAGTAGAATACTCTTTCTTGAGCTTCTTATTACTAACCTCTATTGCTTCATAGTGAACTTTATTTTAATATTTACAATTTAATTTTTAATTAATTTTTGTTATTGTGATAAGAACATTTAACATGAATTAACATAATTATTAACATAATTTAAATATAAATTTAATTTTATAAATTAATAAATATTAATTTATTTATTAATAAATAAATACACCTTGTTATATATACCTAGGGATGGGATTGTAGGATCATATGGTAGCTCTATTTTTAATTTTCAGAAATCTCTATACTGTTTTTCTTAGTAGCCTTGCCATTTTATATTCCCACCAATGTTCCAGGGTTCTCTTCTGTCCACATTTTTGTTATGGTTAGTTATTTTGATAAGAACGATCCTGACAGATATAAAGTGATGTCTCAATTGTGGTTTTATTTTCATTTCCTTGATGATTAGTGATGTTGTATATCTTTTCATAAATCTTTTGGCTATTTTTGGAGAAATGTCTCTTCAAGTCCTTTTCTAATTTTTTAATCAGGTAATTTGGTTTTTTTCTATTGTTTTAAGAGTTTCCTACATATTTGTATAGTAATCTCTTAACAGATATATGATTTGTAAATATTTCTTCCATTCTATAGGTTGCCTTTTTCAGTATGTTAATTATTTCCTTTGCTATGAAGAAGCTTTTTAGTTTGATGTAGTTCCTGTTGTTTAGTTTTGCTTTTGTTGCCTATGCTTTTGGTGTCATATTCAAAAATCTTGTCAAGATAAGTGTCAAGACAGGAAGTTTTTTGCCCGTGTTTTTTTTTTTTCTAGAAGTCTTATAGTTTCAGGTCTTATATTTAAGTCTTTAATCCATTCTGAGTCAGTTTTTGTGTATGGTTTGTGATGAGGGTCCAATTTCATTTTTTTTCATGTTGATGCCCAGTTCTCAGCACCATTTTTTGAAGAGACTATTCTTTCTTCATTGTGTATTCTTGACACCCCTATGGAAGATCAGTTGATTATATATGTGTGGATTTATTTCTCTATTTTGTCTTTTGGTGAACATGTCTATTTTCATGTAAATATCATACTGTTTATATTACTGTAGCTTTGCAATATATTTTGAAACTAGGAAGAACAAAGATGGAGACATCATACTTCCTTACTTCAAAATAATCTTCATAATTTTAAGTAGGGTAACATCCCAACTCTCTGGCATTTACCAACACTGGGAAAGTCTTTAGGGTTTGAACTAAATATTGGACTAAGAATGAATAGAACAGCACTTATTTTAAAAGAAGTTATTCCAAGTTCAACCTATTATTTTATTTTTTAATACCAGTTTCAGAAAGTTTCTTAAATTTGTGATAGAGTAAAACAGTGGGCCTTATAAGTTCATAATTTATAAAGTGATGCTATTTTCATAGTAAGTTGTGTTCATTTAAAAAAATTTTTTAATGTTTATTTATTTTCGAGACAGAGAGAGACAGATAGTGAGTGGGGGAGGGACAGAGAGAGAGGGAGACAAAGAATTCGAAACAGGCTCCAGGCTCCAAGACGTCAGCACAGAGCCTGTCGCAGGGCTCAAACCCACAAACTGTGAGATTGTGATCTGAGCCGAAGCCAGTCGCCCTACCGACTGGGCCACCCAGGCACCCCATCTGTGTTCATTTTAAGACTGAGATACATCAGGGCAATACATAAATGGGGAGGTGCTATCCATATATTGGGTGATGTTAATGGTTTATAGTCACATTAGTCTTCAAGTTGAGCTTGAATTTAGTCATTTGGAAGTAAATGCTCTATAGAGAGATCATCATCAAGAAGTAACTAAGCAACTGTTTAAAACTGAAGCCTGTTTTCTAAATTAATAAGCAGCTTTCATTATGAACAATCTAAAAATTGCAGACTATTTTCTGTTTACCTATTGATGTATTTTAATGTGTGTACAATAACCTGAGAAATGGGAGGTTTTTCAACTTTTAAATTTACCTGAAATCATGATTACAATATTCAGTGTCAAAATGAGATCAGTTGGTATTTTTAGTAAATCTTTCTACAAATTAAGCTTGCAATTTTTCTCATGTTTATATTTGATATTATATAAATTATATGTCATGCTAACATGAGGCAATTCCTTCTATTTGCTAATTGCCATTATTATAACTTTATCATTAGTTGTTTTTATCAACACACTAGTTTATATAACTCTAAAACTAAATGTGCATGTGAACTCTAGTAATGGGAATCAATTTCTCTCAATATGTGCTATAACTAGGAGATTTTTCCGTTAACCCCAAAATACTTGCCTATATTGAATATCTTTCTTCCTTTATGGACAGTCCAAAAAGAACTTTTACTTTCCAAATTGAGATTATATCCATTTCATTTTTCATAATTGGGGACATAAAAGTATCTTTAGTTTTCTGTTACAGTTTTACCTTATTATTTTACATTTTTGACAATGACTAATTCTTTCTTTTAAATGTTCATCTACAGTTTTTTCATTTTGTACTGAGAAGTTGCATGTCTCAAAATCCAGTTGAGGGAGCACCTGGGTGGCTCAGTTGGTTAAGCATCCGACTTCAGCTTAGGTCATAATCACAGTTCGTGGGTTTGAGCCCCACATTGGGCTCTGTGCTAACAGCTCTGAGCCTGGAGCCTGCTTCAGATTCTGTGTCTCCCTCTCTCTCTTTGCCCCTACCCCGCTCAAGCTCTGTCTCTCTCTCTCAAAAATAAATAAACATTAAAAAATAATTTTATTTTATTTATTTATTTAAAAAAATTTTTTTTTCAACGTTTATTTATTTTTGGGACAGAGAGAGACAGAGCATGAATGGGGGAGGGGCAGAGAGAGAGGGAGACACAGAATCGGAAACAGGCTCCAGGCTCTGAGCCATCAGCCCAGAGCCTGATGCGGGGCTCGAACTCAACGGACCGCGGGATCGTGACCTGGCTGAAGTTGGACGCTTAACCGACTGCGCCACCCAGGCGCCCCAAAAATAATTTTAAAAACCAGTTAGAGGAAAATCACAAACTTCCCCCAAATTTGAAATTTAATATAAAACAGTTTATAAGTTACTAACATATTAAACATATTTTTTCAAATTTATTGAGTCATAATTATGTAAAGAATTCATTTTAAATGTTACTGACACTGCCTTGCTCTTTTAGCTACATTATTATTTTTTTTATTATTTCCATATATCTTTCCTTGTTTCACTGAGATTTTCACTGAGATCCTCAGATTTCTTCACTGAAACCACATGGTAATGCTCTGTGTGTTATAATTTCTCTGAAAACTTATACCTATTATAGAGAATAAAAAATAACTAGTGACTATCATGTGCCAATATGACTCTTTATATGAACCACAATTTTGTCTCATGAAGAACCTCTAGATTTCAAAACAACAAGTAAATAGAAAGTACACTGGTCATAGCTAATTCCTTATTTTTTCCTCATCTCTATTCTAGTGAGACTTGGATCATCTATGCAGAACTACCCATGGCTTTTTAGTTTCTTCCTTCATGTGATGTGTGGAATTTGTCACAGTCATTTTGCCCAAGTCTATTTTAATTCCATTTTACTGTTGCAAACTGATCAGCAATGCATACTTCAGAGTTTTCTCTTGGTTTTGATTAAACAGATAAACACATCTAGTGTGACAGAAATTAAATTGCAGGAAACTTGAGATTTCTTTTTGTCACTTTCATCATAGGAAATGTAGTAGTTAGTAAAGTAGAGAAAGCAAGAAAAAGTTGAGAGCTCTGAGCTTAACATAGTGATTGAAATGGAAAGCCATGTAAAATCTCAAAGGATGTGTTCTTCCAAGAAAGGCAGAGAATTGTGGAGACACTTTACATGATGGGATATATAAGTAGGGCCCTGGAGGTCCAGATGTGAAAGCAGACTACTGGAGTTACGCACTTAGCTGAAAATTGCTTTCTATCATCTCAGCTAGAAGTAATCAGAAGCCAGGCATGAAGGATTAAAGCAAAATACTTTAGGTATATACTTGGCTTTTGAAAGTTGGAATTTTATTTTTCTTCTTTTATGCCCAAGATAACACTTGACTCTCTTCACAATATGCAGAATTAAAGTCTTCCCATGATTATTTTTTTAATTACAGAAAGGTATGTATTCACAATAAAAGCAACCCTCTAGAACTTGTTGGGTAGTTATAGAATTTAATGTAATGCTGTCACATTTTCATCTGAAGAATGATACTCTAAAAGAGATTTCAAGGAACATTTGGTGAAAACTGTCTTGTTATTGATAAGAAAAATTAGACTTGGAAAAGGAAATTAAAATTCCTGATATGAAAAGCTCTTTGTCTTTAATCCTTGTCCATTATCTTTAATCCTGTGGCTGTAACTATTCAGATAATGTTATTAGGGGAAGAAAAGCAAAACCAGTAGATGATGTTGCCTGATGGAATGAAAGCAGATACCCTGATAAAAGGCCAAAGCTATGGTAGCCAAGTTGTTTTCTAGTCAATTCCAGTGTCAAATATTTGTCCCTGTTATTATTACAGGTGTAATTTATAGTTTGAAAACAAGCCACTGTACTCTTAAATAATCATGACTAGATGACATTGATTTAAATAATAGGGCCATATTTATTGTAGCTTTCAATTTTTAAGATCCTGTTTTCCTTTGGAAAAATAAGTATTCCACAATATAATTGGAAAGTTAAAATTTCTCTAATGTTTCATAGTATATTTTAGACTTTCCAAAGACATCTATTTTTATCTTATAGTAGTAACAGATACCATTTAATGACCATTTAAGGAAAGCACTTTGCCAAAGTTTTCCAGGTTGTTACAATGATCCTATGAGGTAAGTATTATTTTTCCCAATTTACTGATGAGAAGACTGAAGTTTAGAGAGATGATATAACTTGTCCATTGTTACACGGTAATGGTAGTCTTCTCCAACTTTTGAAAAGCCCTATATTCCTTTTTTTAGGAACTCTCTTCTCTGTTTCATATGATTTTAATGAGATTACCATTGAACATGGCTCATTTGGTCCATGTTCTCACTATGGAGCTGGATACATGATTCTACCTAGACGATTAGAGCCTTTGGGGGAGAATGGATGTGTGCCAGGAGAGGAAATTCTGCCACTTCTGAAATTGTTATCTGTAAGAACTATGTTACCCATGGGACTTGCTGGGGTCCATCTTTCCTATATATGACTTGAGGAGAGAAATGGTCAAATGAGAAGAAGCAGAGCCAAGAAAAGGAGAAGAAATAAAATCCCGATAACAGCATTTTAGTCCTTGGCAGGAAACCCATTCCAATCCTGGACCATTACAGTCATATGCACACAAAAGCCGAAGTCCTAACAATTTCTTATTATATCTCAGCCTAAGTATTGTATTATTTTATTTTATTTTATTTTATTTTATTTTATTTTATTTATTTTTAATGTTTATTTATTTGTTTGAGAGAGAAAGAGCATGAACAGGGGAGGGGCAGAGAGAGAAGGAGAGAGAAAATCCTAAGCAGGCTGCACACTGTCAACGCAGAGCCCAATGCAGGGCTCAATCTCATAAATTGAACTGAAATCAAGAGTTGGATGCTCAACTGACTGAGCCACCCAGGCACCCCCAAAAAATCATTTTATAGTCATATGAGATGGTTTAAAGTCACCCCTTACAACATATGCTTTTCTTTCTACTTTCCCAACAAAGCAGTTTTCTCCTCTGTTTTCCATCTTCACAGTAGAATACAACTGCCCTACAACTCCCCAGACTACATATTAAAGTTCTGACCACATGGCCACATGGAAAATCGAACCATCTGTTTTGAATCCCTGTTCCAAATTTAATGGACTTTATTTAATCACCTATATCTGGGAAAAGGCATTGCAAAGAGCACGATTAGCTGTCAGTAGCCCCACTCTGAAGGGTAGGAAATTCAGAACAAAAGAGGCCTGGGTAGACCTCCCATAAGGCATCATGCCACAAGCTTTCAATTCTTTTTGAACTAAGTTTTTCAGTCATCTAATCCTTCTTAATTGGTGAGGCCTACTTAACAGTGTTCTTTTACTTTACTATTTATATATTTCTTAAACTATGACTTTATTCAGAAAACTAGTTTTAGAGTGGAAGATATTTATTTGTGAAATTTATTTCAATTTAAGCAATGAAAAGATTCAAATCATATAGTGAATTCAGAAAAGAATGATCAAAATTAAAATTTTATTTAAGCAGTTAATCTTGAACTCATGACCTCCAGATCAAAAGTCTCATGCTCTAGGGGTGTCTGGGTGGCTCAGTTGGTTAAGAATCTGACTTTGGCTCAGGTCGTGATCTCATGGTTCATGAGTTTAAGTCCCTCATCGGGTGAGCTCGAGCCCACTTTGGGTGAGTTTGAGCCTTGCTTCGGGTGAGCCTTACTTCTGTCTCTCTCTCTCTCTCTGCCCCTCGTTCACTTGTGTCTTCTCTCTCTCAAAAAAAACGTCACATACTCTACTGACCAGGTGCCCCAAGATAAAGATTTTTTGTGAACAATGGCACAAGTATTAAATATAGATAAGTTACCTTTACTTGATGTGTAACATTTTTTACATGTAACTTACCAATCACTCAGGTAAAGTCTTAATTGTGCATGTACAAGTGTTTTAATTTAATAAGTATTTTAAGTATTTATTAATAATATGGATTATGCATAGTTTATGAAATTGAAAATGAGTGCAAATGCTCAACCTGCATTTGAAAATGAGAATTTTGAAAATTATCTCTAGCTACAGGAAAAAAAGATTTACCAGAAACAAAGAGTCTTTTTAATATTGTACTAATGTGAATTATCCACATACGTCATGTATTGAGATACAATTGCCTTACTCAAATACTGATTCTGACTGCATTACCAGTGCAGAGCTCGGTGGTCAGTTCCACTCAGATTTTGAATAACTAAAGACCAATGGTTCCTTCTTAATTGTTTTGTTAAGATTAATTTGTTTTGTTAAGATAAATCTTGAGAACTACTATACAATTAATGAAAATGTATATGTGAGAAGCTCCCTGTTTTCTAAAGGAAAATTATGATTCAATTAAATATTGCATATGCTTCATTAGATCTTGAAATGCTCGTATTTAAATATTGAACATCTTTTAAGAATACTGAGATGGCAATTTCCCCATGATTAAAAATGCTATCTCCATTCTTAAAAATTTAATTTCGATCATCATGCTGTTAGCTCTTCTCTCTTCAGGGAACAGCATAAAGTTTATAAACAACTTCTTAGATAAGGCTCAGAATTCATCAGGTCATTGTGTGGAACAGTCCTGCTTCAGTGAGTGTTCATAATTTTCAGCATTTTCCTGCAGGAGAGAATGTTCTGTGAGCAATAACATGAGTATACCATTAATTCTATCATTGGAAATGATTATGAAGAGGGAACTCATCATAGATATATGAGTTTATTTGTAAATCAAATGAATAACTTCATTCTGACCCCAGGAAATATTGCTTAATAATACTGATAGTGACCAGTATATTCCCAGCCTAAGGGAACTTTTGAGGTAAGCATGAGATACAAATATGTATTTCTCACTTTTGTATCTCTTTTTCTTAAGCTATTTAGAGGAAGCTAGGCCATCTTATTTTTCTAAAAAGACAATTCTCTTCCCTCAATTTTCTTCTCAAGTAACCTGCCTATATTTTTTCTAGGGGCTCCCACATTGTTGACACAACTCTGTATTCTTATGCATATGGGCAACGTCAGGAGTGATGAAATCTCTTTTCAGACAGAGCAGGCTCTATGTGTCCTTGAAGACCAAGGCTAGAAAAAGAGTTCCATTTCAACCTTCTTGACCACTTCTTTCTAACCCTTGAAAATCCCTTAGCAATTGAGGCAGTCTTTTCTTACACAATTAGATACACGATTTTAAATACAGTATCTTAAGAGAACCAATTTTTCCACCTTAAATTGATTCCGGGGCATGCATGGCTGGTAACAACTCTTTCTTTGAGAATTAAAAACATGGTTTACTTGATCAAGGTATCTTAGGCCTATTTATAGGGATAATGCTCCTACACTATTTGAAACTATAGTTGTGTTCTTTCTATACAAATCCACTAATGATTTGTTTGTTTTCATTGTTTGAGTCTCTCCAGAAAATTTAGAATCCTCTCATGGGACATTTGACTCCCTTTAGACTAGTGAAGCAGTCAAACGTGGACTGCTAAGGCTTTATTTGGATAGCAGAGGCCATTGCCCACCAATTGAGGTAATCACCACCAAGCAATGCTATTATTTTATTTTTGACTGGGATATTGGACTCTAAACTGAGAATCCAATCACTGTTGGTTCTGACAGTTAGATACCCTAAGCTTCTCTCTTTGAACCTCAGTGGTTTTATTTTAAAACACAGCTAACACTCACTCTTCCCTTATAAATCTGATTGCAATCATTCCATAACAACATGGATGTAAGGTAATCTGAAATATTAAATATGGCTTAAGGAAGGAAATAGCTAAAGCAGCTGGATAGAAATGAATTCACTTACTTTACTATAGGGATATCTCAAGAAAAAAGAAGAGAGGGCTGGGAACCTGGTGTAATTTTCTTGTCTATAGGACCTCTGGGTAAATAAATTAATGATGTTTGCTAGAAGGAAGAGGCCTTGTCTCCAAAATGCCCAGGGCAAAAGTCCCTGGATAAGTTTACTCATAGTAAATAGAACACAAAATCTGTGAGACATGGCTCCCTGGAGAATGCCATGTAGACAATACAATTCTCTGGGGGTATAAAACAGAGATGTGACATAAATTAAATTCTCTCTTCTGTGTGAAGAAACCTGCAAACCTCACTGAAAAACTTCATCTATTTTGGGCTAGAGGTATATGACCATGCAGTAAGAAAGGGCCTCTCTGTTTCTTCTGAACTATCTGATTACTAGTATCCTTAAAATTATTAAGTAAAGCTTGATGGATAAGATTCTGATTTGCATGAATTTGATTGGATGATACTATCCCAAGAATTTGCTCAATACCTCACATTGCTATGGTAGTAATATATATATAGGATTTTTTTTCTTATATAATCATAAGAATTTAAAGTTTTATATGGGTAGTATTTAAAATAAGTAGAATTTTGTGGTGCCTGGGTGGATCAGTCGTTTAAGCATCCAATGTCAGCTCAGGTAATGATCTCACAGTTTGTGAGTTTGAGCCTTGTATCAGGCTCTGTGCTGGCACCTCAGAGCCTGGAGCCTGCTTCAGACTCTGTGTTTCCCTCTTTCTCTGCCCTTCCCCCACTTGCACTCTGTCTCTCTCTCCTTCAAAAATAAATAAACATTTAAAAAATAAAAATAAATAAAATAAAGTAAAACAAGTAGAATTTTGACTCAGAGCTTCAAACCTAGGGTTACTTGTGGGCTTCTTTTGAGAGAATTGTTTTATACTATCTTCAAACTATCCTATTTGTAATATATCTTGCAGAAGTTTATTGAAATTCCTGTATGTAATAGTTGCCTTCTCTGATTTGCTATTCTGATTCAGATTATTCCTACTTGGATAATACATTGTCATTTTAGTGGATGTTGTAGTGGATAGGGAATCTGTAAAAGGTAATGTGTATAGTTAAACATATAGTCTTGGTTCACTATTTTGAAAATAGTTTTTAAAAATCTGAGGAATAGATTGTTCTTTGAAGAATAATAATAGTGTGATAAGTTAAAAGGCCACGTTAGAATATTTTAACTAATAAGACAAATAAAATAATAATTATTATTATTTGATATTTTCAGAGAGAAGCCTAAGATAATAATAACCATATTTAGCCCTTACATAGTGCTTACTGTGTGCTAAGAAGAACTATGCTCAGGGCTTTACATATATTACCTTATTATTCCTTACAATTGCCTTATGAAGCAGTGTTACTATTATTCCCATTGTACAAATGAGAATTGAGGCACTGAGAAGTTAGCACAAGTTCACACAGCTGGTAAAATAACACAGAAGGGATTAAATCCAGGAGGTCTGGTTCTGGAATTGATGCTCCTTAACGAATATGATAAATTGACCATTTATTATAAGATCTAAATAAAAGTATTTCAACGAAGTGTCAAATGAAATAAAATGATACTTATATGAAATACAGTTTTAAAAAACAGATTTCTTGGGGCACCTGGGTGGTTCAGTCGGTTAAGCATCAGACTTTGTCTCAGGTCGTGATCTTGCGGTTTGTGAGTTCCAGCCTTGCATCAGGCTCTGCGCTGACAGCTTAGGGCCTGTAGCCTGCACTGGATTCTGTCTGTCTGTCTGTCTCTCTCTCTGATCCTCCCCAGCTCACTCTCTCTCTCTGTCTCTCAAAAATAAACTTTAAAAAATATTTAAAAAAACTACTTGAGTTTCTTTTAGCGTTTATGTATTCTCATATTACTTGTAAGTAGTATGTTTTTTTTAGGGTGCTGAGAGAGAATTATTAACTGAGGATTTTCTGGAAACCAGCGTTTCAAAGTATTAACTTCCGAAATTAGTCATGTGCCCAAATTCCTCCTTATGCACCAGTCTATCCGTGTGTGTAGGCAGAGATACAAGGTATAGACAGCCTTGTGATGAGGACAGGGTAGTGAGATCTTTGCAGTGGCAGAGCCTAATAGCCTAATGTGAAGCTCTGAGATGCTATGGCTGCTCAGGGCACTGCTCGTATGTTAGAGCTATGGACCATGACAGAGATTGTGGGAGATGGTTAGAGATAACACAGATCTTGGAAATAAAATATCTATCTATTACAATATCTGTCTATATATCTATCATATTTGTCTCTCTCTCTCTCTCTCTCTCTCTCTCTCTCACCTCCTCTTCCTGCCCAGTTTACTACAACTCAGTTAATTAATTACAACTGTGTGAAAATGACAAGAACAGTTAGGGCACAGTAAATATCACAAGAGTCTACTCTTATCTTTTTGATATTTCTTCCTACCCTCCATGTTTCTGGTCAAAGCTGGTAAAGGGAAAAAAGAAAGCAGAAGAGAAGAGCCCAGTCAGAGTTATGGGATAAGAGTTCCTTTTCCAATAAAATAAAATAAAAACATAGAGGGAGGCAAACAGTAAGAGACTTTTAACTATAGAAAAACAAACTGAGGGTTGCTGGAGGGGAGGTCGGTGGGGAGATGAGCTAAATGGGTGATGGACATTAAGAAGGGCACTTGTTGGGATGAGCACTGGATGCTACATGTAAGTGATGAATCACTGGGTTTCACTGAAACCAATACTACACTATATGTTAATTTACTTGAATTTAAGTAAAATAATGGAAGAAAAATAAGTAAAATTAAATTAAATTAAATTAAATTAAAAAAGAATTCCTTTTCCAAGTAGCAAAGTATCAAATATCAGACTGGCTTATCACCAACTATATATGGTGCTTTAACCTGATGCTGATCATAATGTCACTGTGTAATGCCAATCAATATTAGATCACTTCACTTCCCTAATTGAATGTTCACCAGCATGTCAATTCTGAAGAAGAGAGAGCCTCTGAGAAATGGCAATCCATAGAAATAATGTATGAGAGAAAGTCTTATTTGTGTGCAAGTAAAGAGAAGACACAGCTGGAGAAGTAAAGACAAGCTGTTTATCTCTGAGTAAATCTTTTAAAAGAATCACGGAAACAGAAAGGGATGCACATGATATCAGATAAGAATGGTGACTGAAATAAGTGATTTTTGACTTTGAATTTTCAATAATGTCACACTCATTACTTTGGCATTAGAAAATTTGATGTCACAAAGAGCAAGTGAACCACAATGAGATTTTTTTTTTAATTTTTTTTTTCAACGTTTATTTATTTTTGGGACAGAGAGAGACAGAGCATGAATGGGGAAGGGGCAGAGAGAGAGGGAGACACAGAATCGGAAACAGGCTCCAGGCTCTGAGCCATCAGCCCAGAGCCTGACGCGGGGCTCGAACCCACGGACCGCGAGATCGTGACCTGGCTGAAGTCAGACGCTTAACCGACTGCGCCACCCAGGCGCCCCACAATGAGATTTAATTTATGTTTCAAACTCTGACCTTGCCATTATAGAATGGTAGGTTATATTTTTAATAAATTGATAAATTGAATAATTAACAAATTCCTATATTCAAAAGACATCTTTGACCTTTTGTCAATTACTTAGGGCATTTTTACCACGTGGGAAAACATTTTATCAGGAGAGATATAGCAGAATGCTCAAATTTAGTAGTATTTGGAGCACTATTCTCTGGATACTATCCTTAGGCAAGTACCAATTACTCTTGGTCTATCCTGGATGACCTGGGGGGACTGTAACCTCCTCAGGTAGTATGTTCCAAGCTGAATTCCTGGGAGAACAGAGTGTAGCTCTGCATTTTAGAGTCTGTGGCCTGATTAAGAATAGTTGCTGGAAATTTCCATATAAAACATCTGTTCCATTTAGACCTTTACTTCTCATTTGCCACTCTCTTTTACTCCTCCTTTTCTCCACCCTCCCTTTTCTTTATCCTCTTCCTATTATAGACGATTCTATAGAAATTTATCTGTTAACAAGACCTTTCCCCACCCCAAAGTTATTCCCTCTGGGTCTTTTCGAATATTGACATAAATGATCTATATTCAAAGACTTGAATTGCTCTATGCCTTGTAAGCCAGACTATATCTCCTACCTATTTCTCCTTACTTTTTAGCACAATGACTTACATATAGAAAGCACAAAATAATTTTTATATACAATTTTGTTTGACTCTACTATGACTTTTATGAATCAATCCACTACTTTCTACGTATTTAATGTTACTACTGTCATAAAAGCAATCTCTGAACTTTGCATAAAATACACAGATGCATTAAAATTCAATTTTTTTTATCTTTAAATATTAACTGCTTAAAAAAATCTGGAACAGTTTCCTTACTAATGCAGCCAGAGGTGGGAAAATCACAGAATGACATAAAAGGGGAAAAGATAGTTCTTTATTTCTTTTTTTTTTTTCAACGTTTATTTATTTATTTATTTTTTTGGGGGGGGACAGAGAGAGACAGAGCATGAACGGGGGAGGGGCAGAGAGAGAGGGAGACACAGAATCGGAAGCAGGCTCCAGGCTCTGAGCCATCAGCCCAGAGCCTGACGCGGGGCTCGAACTCACGGACTGCGAGACCGTGACCTGGCTAAAGTCGGACGCTTAACCGACTGCGCCACCCAGGCGCCCCGGTAGTTCTTTATTTCTACCCTGGAGTACATTTGGTTTGTCCATTCATCAATTATTTCAAATTTGGGCTGTTTCTGTTTTTTGACCATTATGAATAATACTACTATAAACAAGGGTGCTTGTGTGGCTTAAGTGGTTAAGCATCTGAATCTTGACTTCTGCTCACGTCATAATTTCATAGTTCCTGAGATTGAGTTCCGCCTCAGGCAGTTTGCTGACAGTGTGGAGCCTGCTTGGGATTCTTTCTCTCTCCCTAAGTCTCTGTCCCTCCCACACTCACACTCCCTCTCTCAAAATAAACATTTAAAAAATACTGCTATAAACATTCATGTGCAAGTTTTTCTGTAGACGTATGTTTTTAATTCTCTTGGAGTAAATTCATGAAGTTTTCATCCTCAGAATAAGGGGTGATTAAATAATACCTGGTATTTTTTCGTACAAGTTTACAAAAATATGTCATCTTAATAAAATATAATTCTTTGTATTGAAAAGAAGCTAAAAGCACAAATAAATTTTAATTAAACTATACTAATGTTGAAGTTGGAAAACATAATCAGAATTTCTACATATTAAGCAGATCAATGAAAATATAGCTTCCTTAGTTTTATGTGGACAAAAATAGATGAAACCCCTCATATACTGAACTATATATAGAGCGATACTAAAAGAGAAAAAAGCATAACTGATTTTTCAACATAATTTGATTCTACGCTGGAATAAAGTAGGCATATAGTCATTCAAGCCTTTACTGATTTCATATTATATTTAAGACATATAGGTGGAAAGTAAAGTAAATTAACAAGACATAGTCTTTGTTCTCGAGTTTTAAATATAAGTGGAGATAAATTATTAATGCAAACAATACTGGTACAAACACAAAGCTCCAGAAATTCAGAAGAGAGAGAGAATACTTCAACTTGCAATGACCGATGACAGACTGAGATTTTTAATTGTATACTCGGTGGGAAGTACCAGTTGTAAGGTGTTGGGAATGTTCGATATTCAGGATAGAGATCAGAGGGACAGTATCATATAATGGTCATTTTTGCATAAAATAAATGAGAGACATAGTAGATACAATCTTCAAGGAAGAGAACACAGAAGCAAAAGATCATAAAACCAAAGATGAAGCTTTTTTGAACACCTACAGATAAGCCGTGGAAAGAGAAGGAGCAGAAAAGAAAACAAAGGAATAGTAGAACATAGCAAAGAGCTGTTTCAGAAAAGCCAGGATAGAATTTTGAGTTTAAGGTAAGAAAAAGGTAATGCACGCACGCGCGCGCACACACACACACACACACACACACACACACGTTTCCTTTTTAAAATTTATTGAGCCTCCTATGAGCCAGTATTGTACAAGGCTTAGGGGAAAAGCACAGGAAGGATGGAATAGGTCTTTCACATTCAAGGAGCTTATAGTTCAGTCCAAGAGCCATATAAAAACAAATGCCAAACAATACAAGTTCCTTTATAATTTACTACTAAATTATATGTGGTGACTATAAGTGCTACAGAAGTATGGAGAAAACTAATGGGGATTGGTATACTCAGGTGAAGTATATTAGCTGAGATTGTTTTCTTCAGTATCTAGCAGAAAATTGACAAAATGAATAGCTTACATAATAAAAAACATTTATCATAAGACATCTATTTGCACAAGTTAGGGTTTGTTAAACAGCAGGGCTTTTGATACAGATTTTTAAAATTCTCTTGTTTCTCATCTGGTAACGAGATGGCTGGGAAAATTCATTAAAAAACTTTTGTACTGTCCTTTCATGAAGAAAGGAAAGGTATGAATGTTTCCTGATTAGGAAAGAAAGGAATCTTCCCAGAAGATTATCATCATACTTCTACCTCATTGGCCATGCACTTGACAACCCTGGGTTCAAGGGAGCCCATGGCAGTGAATATCTGGCAAAGGGAAGGCCAAGGTTAGCTTCCACAAGTCACACTCATCCCCAGAGGATGCAGAGCCCTGTTTTCCCAGAGATTAAGGAGTACTACAGAATTCCCTAAACATAAAATGAAGAGTTTGTTAGTAGGAAGAAAAAGTGGTCTCTGTGAAAGATGTCAGTGGAGTCCCTCCATTTTTCCTATCATGTTTTATAAAAAAGTTAATTATTTTTTAATAAGAATCTCTTAGTATGTATTCAATGAAAAACATCTACAATTTTTATTCAATATTTATAAAACTTAATTTATATGATGGTTATAAACTTTACAAAAGAGAAAATGAACTATTTTAAGAGAAGATGAACATCTCCTTAGAAACGCAAACTCAAAGGATTTTAGTGCAATAAAATAAAACAATCATTTTTAAAAATTTTTAATGTTTATTTTTGAGAGAGAAAGAGAACATGAGGAGAGGAGGGGCAAAGAGAGAGGGAGACACAGAATCAGAAGCAGGCTCCAGGCTCTGAGCTGTCAGCACAGAGCCTGACGCGGGGCTCAAACCCACAAACTTTGAGATCATGACCTAAGCTGAAGCTGGATGCCCAACTGACTGAGCCACCCAGGCACCCCTAGAACAATCATTTTAACTTTTACTTTTGTATATTAAACAAAGCTGCAAATATATATATGTATATACATACACATGTATGTATATACATATATGTGTGTATATATATTCATATATATGTATATATATATTCATATATATGTGTATATATGTGTATATATGTGTGTGTGTATATATATATATGTATATATATATATATATATATATATATATATATATATATATATATGATTGAAGAAGACAGAAACTATAACTGGTGTAGTTTCCCCAATGGGAAAAAAATTAAGCAGACAGGTTGCCAATCTAAAATAGCATAATTCCAGAGGAGGAAAAGTGCTGCACTAAATGAAAGTCCTTGATCGTTCAGAGTAAAGGTAGAAGTGGTCAATATGAATCAAATTGTGAGATTTCTGGTAATTTTTTAAACTTTTAATTCTTGTGACTTTTATAATAGAAGAGTAAAACATTTTTTTTAACTGTTTCCTCTTGAGCCATTATGATATTTGCTGAAGGACTAGCACTACATTTATTATTAATTTGTCTCCATGGCTCAGAGTACCAGTAAACCCGCAGAGACTGAAACTAAGTCTAGATAAAGAACAATAAATAATAAATAACAACAATAATAATTTGCATTTTTCCAACATCCTCCAGCTGTGGAAGTCAAAGTGGTTCACAAACATTAATTAAGCTTCACAAGATTCTAGTGAGGGAGGCAAATAATGTTGTCCAGATGGGAAAAATAACTAAAAAGCTAGTGAAGGTCACACATAAGTTACTAACAGATTCAGAAATATTCCCCATCGCCTCTCTCATCCAAAATTCTCTTCCTAACTTAACTTTTGATTGTATCTTTAATTTTTTTCAAATATTGACAGTCTCACTTTGAACAAAAAAACTCTCTAAACCTATTTGGCTCTGGAAATCACTGAGCTACAAGTTTTGGGACTTATTCTTAAAATTTTATTTTGTTTATACTGTTCTGTGTACTCAGCTTTCATGGCTACTGTAATGTATAATGCCATTATGTCCTGCTCTGTGGGTGGTTGATTCTCAACACGGAAGAAAACCAACTCTAGGAAAAGACATCACATTTGCTATGTTAATATTGACAATGAATTCAGCAGTTGTAAATGTGCTGAGACTGACAGGAACACAACTAAGTTAACCTTTAAAAATTAAAGGAGACATGAAAACCTGAATTTTTATTTATCTCATGACTCTGCCCATGTATCAACTGACAACATTTATTTCATGCTTCATACATTTCATGTTCAGGTACTAATATTCTGAACTGGTCACATTTAATGAAATGCTCTAAGTGACTAATTCATTAATATATTTTGGAATACCACTTATTTGTGGTGAAGAGAGTTCTTAGTTTAGTTGATAATCATTTTTTTTTTAAATTTTGTATGTTGGATGTTGTGAATTAAACAGGAAATTTGTGTGCTTAACTGTCAGGGACTATGGTTTGAGAAGTAAGAAATGTGGGTACCTCTTATGCATTTGCCCTCGCAGATACATTCAATATCAAATAACAACACAAATATAACCAGAAACTCTAAAAACCTCAGATAGATAGATAGATGGTGTCTTTTATGTGTTTTATAGGTAGTTTAGCTAGTGAGCTAACTTAACTAGAACATGATTGCCATATGAGCTGATTCATTTATGACAATAAAAGATTCTATTCCTATAATGAAGGTCACTGTAAACCCAGCCACTCGCATGAGACATTGGTGCTAGAGAGGCTAAGTGCATGAAGGGCTTTGATCAGATGTTTCCCACAACTGTGAAAGCATAATTTGAGTCAGAATCACCATCTTCCTATATATATCTGCAAAGTCTTTATATTCTTCAAGTAGAAAGTTATGATCACAGATAAAGAAAATTTTTAAAGGTGTTTTCCCCCCAAGGACAAAGGATGGTGTTGGAGGAAAAGCGATAGTGTTTGTTAGCAAAGTCAAAGAGGTAAGAGGATGCAAATTAAGAGCATTGGAATGGGTGAGAGAACTGCAGATAGTTTAAATAAGCAGAAGTAGGGGTGTCTGAGTGGCTCAATCGGTACTTTGGTTCATGAGTTTCGGCCCCACATAGGGCTCTGTGCTGTCAGCTCAGAGCCTGCTTCAGATCCTCTGTCTCCCTCTCACTCTGCCCCTACCCTGCTCATGCTCTCTCTCCCTCTCTCAAAAATAAATATAAAAAAATAATAAATAAGCAAAAGTAAATAAAGCTAGCAAAGAGTTAGAAGTTAGACTATTCAACCTTTATCTCTTTTGCTAATAATGGAGTCTTAAAGAAAATTTCACAGAAAAAGCAGCCTCTGTGATTAAATCACTTTTTTATCGTTCTAATAAATGCTAAAATATATATAAATTAATATAAATTTAAAAAGGAAAAAATATAGATAAGTTGCATATATATTTGGTTGCTCAAAGATTTTGATTGGAGATAGCAGACATGATTTTTTTTTTTTAATTTTTTTTTTCTTCAACGTTTTTATTTATTTTTGGGACAGAGAGAGACAGAGCATGAACGGGGGAGGGGCAGAGAGAGAGGGAGACACAGAATCGGAAACAGGCTCCAGGCTCTGAGCCATCAGCCAGAGCCTGACGCGGGGCTCGAACTCACGGACCGCAAGATCGTGACCTGGCTGAAGTCAGACGCTTAACCGACCGCGCCACCCAGGCGCCCCAATTTTTTTTTTTAACATTTATTTATTTTGAGACAGAGAGAGACAGAGCATGAACGGGGGAGGGGCAGAGAGAGAGAGGGAGACACAGAATCGGAAACAGGCTCCAGGCTCTGAGCCATCAGCCCAGAGCCTGACGCGGGGCTCGAACTCACGGACCGCGAGATCGTGACCTGGCTGAAGTCGGACGCTTAACCGACCGCGCCACCCAGGCGCCCCCAGACATGATTTTTAAGTTCTACTCTTTCTTGTCAATGGTAGCAAATATATAATAGGATTTTCTAGATACTTCCCTGATACTAAACAAGGAAACAGAAAAATATGTTTATAATGCCTACATACACACAGAGAGATACCTTCACAGCTTTAGCAATTAATGCATATCTAATTAAGAAGAAATAACAAACACCTGTCAAATGAGGTTGTGCCATATTTATAATTAAATTTCACAATCTTCTAAGATGTCACAATATTTTCTAAATGGGTTTTGGCATTAAAATTTCTAATACTTTCCACCCCCGAAAATCTCTAATTTCTTTAGACATCACTGAACATAAATTCTCAAAGAATACTCAGTTTAAGTGGGATATTTCCCAGTGTTGGTTTGTAATGTCACTGACCTAAGTTAGGGTCTAGCTGAAAGTTAGACCTTCAGTGGGAACTTTTGCATAACATTCTTAGCAAATGAAACACTTTGGCTTAGTTAGAATGCATTTAGTAATGTATTGTCACACATGTAACTTAAATTGACAAACTAATTAGATATTGTTGAAAGTCAGGAAATGTTGCACAATGAAGTACGATGTTTTAGTGCATTTACAACATGAAGATAGATAATATATAGATAGGCAGATAGTTAAAAACATACATACTACAAAGAAAACAAGTACACATTTATGCAATAAATAAGCTCAAATAAATAAATAAATAAATAAATAAATAAATAAATAAATATGTATATTTCTGAAAGGTTAAAGGGAGATGTAACCTGAAGAAGTCGGCAGCTCTAAAATTCAGTCATTGCAAGGTGTTTCTCTAATCTTTGATGCTGGGTAAGGGCAACACTATCTAAAATTTTCATGATGCTCATCAGAAATCTCTGATTGTACACCTGTTTATTAATTGAACTCATTCACTGGAATTCACTTCTATTTCTGTGGTTACGTCTCAAGCTGTAAACATTAGGATCATTTTCCTGTCCATCTAAAAGCATGTCTTTTTCCCTGGACACAGCTATCTCATATTGATGACCACAGCAGTTGCCCACTGAAGTGATCACCATTGAGCTATTTTTTCTAATTCACCATGTTCAGTTGAGAGCACAGCAAGCATGTCATTTTTCATACTGGGGTAGTCACCTCAAAAACCATTATTTTTTTCTAACTATATAAAATTTGGAATCTAGTTACCCTAAATATTTTTGCATTATCTTTGGCAAAATCATTAAGTGATTTCCTGGTATATGTAAATCAACATGCCATCTTATTTTTTAAAAATAAAATAATCTATACTCAGGGAAATATTGTTTTACTTCTGTAGATAACTTGAAAAGTAATTGAATTACCATCAGAACTACAAAAATCTGTTCATTTTTAGGTTCTGCTCCTTCCCTAAGAATATTTTATTATACTGTCTTAAAACACATATTTGTGACTTGTCTTTGAACTTCATTTTTAGTTCATTGTATAGTTGCTTTTTTCTTGCAAGACATAGATGAGTTAAAAAAATTACTGTTTGGAATCCCATTTTATTGAGTAATTCAACAGATATGTATTGATTTGTGCCTATTCCCACTGGAAGACTGCTTTAGTGTCTGTGGCAGGCCTTATTTTGCTTACCACCAGGCTCATGGGTCTGCTTAAGGAAGGATCATGCTCATTTGCCAATCTGTGCATTGACCTCAAAATGATAATGAGGAAGCCTTGAGGAAACACATGAATCTTCAGATTTAGGAAAACAGTTTCTTTCAGATAGATTAAAATAAGTAAATGGATCTATTTCTAGTACAGTCTGTGATCCTAAAGTAATCAAGTATGAAGGCAATACACGTTTCTAACCAATAAAAAACAATTAGACTGATAGCTAACTTCAAAATAATAAACATAATAGTAATTGTATTAATATAATCATTACAACAACAATAATTGCTAACAGCAAGAATAATAGAGTCCAGAAGATACTGGGTTAATATCCTAAAAGCACTGTGGAAACATAACTATTAGTCTAGAATTGCATATGTCATTAAATTATCATTAAAAAAAATAAGGATGGGAGCACCTAGGTGGCTCAGTTGGTTAAGAGTCCTACTCTAGATTTCAGCTCAGATCATATTCTTGCAGTTCATGATTTTAAGTCCCACATTGGACTTCATGCTGTCAGTGTGGAGCCTGCTTGGGATCCTCTCTCTCTCTCACTCTCTCTCTTCCTCTCTCTCCCCCTCCTCAGTGTGCTCTCTCTCTCTCTCTCTCTCTCAAAAAGTTTATATATATACATAAAAAATGAAGATGAAATTACGGTTTTTAAGCAAGTAAAACAACAGGCAAATTAACAATCACAGCCCACTAATGAGAGAACTAATAGGGAATGTGCTTTAAAAAAAAAATCTCAGGAGGAAAAGTGAGATGTAAAAGGGATTGTTGAACACAGACATTGATAAACATGTCAGTAAATCTATATAAGGATGTTTTGAATAATATAGTTATAATAATTATGACTTTTGAAGACACAAAAGCAAAGTGAAATGAAAAAAATTGGTAATAACTTAAATAGGCTAGTGATTTGAATTAAATCATTCTAAGACTTTTTGTTACTCTAAAGAGAGTGGATTTCTAATGTTTATTTTTGTTGTTGTTGTTTGTTTTAGTAAAGTATGCAATTAAAAAAATGTGACCATAACCACTAGCCATCCTCAGGTAGAATTTTTTAATGTTTATTTATTTTTGAGAGAGAGAAATCATGCGAGCAGGGGAGGGGCATGCTAACAGCATAGAGCCCCATGCAGGGCTCGAACCCACAAACCATGAGATCATGACCTGAGTCAAAGTCTGATGTTTAATCAACTGAGTCACCCAGGTGCCTCAGGTAGAATTTTTAACTTCTAAACCAGAAACCTGCCAAAAAGGAAAAGAAAAAGGAGGTAAAGAAAATGACTTGTAAGGGTAAAACACAGTATGAGATTGTAAGGATATACACAAATTTAGCATTTATTATAGCAACTCACAGATCATTCACCATTTAAAAAGAGAAAATAATCCTCTTGTATGCCACTTAAAAATAGATATGCCTAAAGCCCAATAGATCCAAAAGGTTGATAAACAATTATTGTAAAATCTTAGCGTCTCTTCATTTCCCTTGACCTCACCTCTCATTGGTTCTTCGCCCACCTTAAGCTTTAGCCACCCAGAGCTCCTTTCTTTTTCTCAAAGACAGCAGATATATTACATTCTCAAGATCTTTCATTTGCTGTCCTCTCTGCCTAGAATGCTCTTTCTCCAAAACCTTCTTTACACTAGGTACCAGCTACATATCATTTCTTCAGAGACCTTCCCTGATCCATCCTAACTAGAGTAGATTCCCTTGCATGAGGTAGTCTTCATTTTCTTCATAGAATTTATTACAATCTGTAATTGTCTTAAACTACTTATAAGTAACTTAAACGTCTAATCCATAAGAAGGCACAAAGGATATGGAATCACTTGTTTTTTAAAAGGTTTCCTCTGCAAGTGGCACATCACTTCTACTCATATGTATTTGGCTGATACTACTTCATTGATGGATCACAACTAATAGCAAAAGAATCTAGGAAATGGAAGCTATAGCTGGGAATTTGCCCTACTAACTCTAGGGAATTTATTATTAAAAGTAAATAGGTAATAATAATAGGGGTCAATTATTAGCATTTTTATTGCAAAATAAAAATATGAAGTATATCTCTGTACTCTTCTACTCGTGCCAAATAAACTAAGAAAAATATTCAAGAACGTTATCACATTCTTCTTCATCAGTCCTTCTCACTTATATACAAAAACTTGGTATTATTTTAATTACCTCTTTCTGCCACAATCCTCATCTCTGCATCTAACTTCTAAGTTTTATTGACAGTTTAATACTTCTAGTTTTGTTAAGTAAAAGATTTTTACTGGTCCTGTGACTAGGGCCAAGACCTTATTTTTACATGTATTTGTCTTCCAAGTCCATCAGTATATGCATTTGCATTTTGGATATAGAAGATTCTAAGTGGACTTAGGCTATGTCTTCACATTCTGTATATCTGTATCTATCTTTTTCTCTTGAGCAATGTAACTAGTTGCCAACTTCAAAGAAGTAGCTGTAGCTATTTATTTTGATAACTTCTCATTGTGTGTCGGTTTCTATTTCATATGTTCCTGTTCATGATCTTCTCCTTCATACTTTTTTGGTTTTACTCCCCTCTGCCACACCTTTTTTTTTTTTTTAATGTTTATTTATTTTTGAAGGAGAGAGAGACAAAGCCTGAGTGGGGAAGGGGCAAAGAGAGAGGGAGACATAGAATGTGAAGCAGGCTCCAGTCTCTGAGCTGTTAGTACAGAGCCCAATGTGGGGCTTCAACTCATGAGCCATGAAATCATAACATGAGCCGAGGTTGACATTTAACCGACTGAGTCACCCAAGTGGCCCAACCCTCTCCCCCAGCTTTTTGATGTAGAGTTTTAGACCATTGATTTTAGTTTTATTTCTGATGTATTAAGACGTATGTGCTACGTGTTTCCCTCTACTCACTTCTTTAGCTGCATTGCATACATTTTGATCTATTGTGTTTTCAGTACTATTTAGTTCAAAATAATTTATATTACCTTTTTTCTTTTTTTTTTTTACCCATTTGACTTTTTAGAAATGTATTATCAAGTTTGCATAACATTTGGAATCTTATTTTGTATCTTTTTATCTATTTCAATTTTAATTGTATTGTGTTCAGAGAAGATACTCTGAATTTAGTCATTTTATTTTTTAATTTTTTTAATGTTTCATTTATTTTTGAGAGAGAGAGAGTGAGAGAGAGAGAGAGAGAGCACAAGTGGGGAAGGGGCAGAGAGAGAGAGGGAGACACAGAATCTGAAGCAGGCCAGGCCCTGAACAGTCAGCACAGAGTCCAACGCAGGGCTTGAACTCATGGACTGTGAGATCATGACCTGAGCCAAAGCCAGATGCTTACCCGACTAAGCCACCCAGGCGCCCCTGAATTTAGTCTTTTTAAATTTGAGACCTGTATAATGGTTCACCTTATGGTTTATCAGGGGAAACAAACTCTGTACTTGAAAAAAAGCTTCATTCTGCAGTTGGTGAAAATAAAGTTTTGCAAATTTCAATTATTTCATTGAAATAGTTGAAATGGCTAAAAATGATTTAAATCCTGTAATTCTTTATTGTATTTTGTGTAGTTTTCTAGCAGTTTTTTATACGGTTGTAAAAATTTCCAATATGATTGGGGAGTTGATCATTTATCCTTTAAATTTTGTGATGTGTTATTTCTTAGAAGAATTTTAAATTTACAGAAAAATTTTGAAGATAGTACACATTTTCCATAGAACCTATATCCAATTATCCTATAATGAACATTTGGCTCTAGTATGATATAGTATTGAAACTAATGCACCTATATTAACACATTATTATTAATTAAAGTCATACTTTATTCTGATTTTTTTAGTTTTTACTTAATGTTCTTTTTGTGTTCCAGGATCCCATACAGGTTACCGCACTACATTTAGTTGTCATGGGCTTCTCATGGTCTCAGACTCCCCTTGTTTTTAATGACACTGAGAATTTTGAAGAGTACTGGTTATGTATTTTGTAAAGTGGTCATTAATTTGGATTTGTTTTAGATATTTTTTATTTTATATATTTTATATGTAGTATATTTATAAATACATGTATATACAACACACATATATGTATACATATATACATATTTATATACATATATATGCATAAACTTATATATGTATGTATATAACAATATACACATATTATATGTACATATATGTATTCATACTTCTAAGTTTAAAATCTAAAAGTATAGATTTCTTAGGAAAAAAGAATAGAAGAAAAAATATTTGTGAAATTGGGTAGGCAATAGTCTCTTACATAGAAGAGGACAAAACCATGAACCATAAAATGCCCTGGGAACCTGTATTGAGCCCAGACTCCTCTCTCTGGACTCCCTGGCCTGGAAAGCATCATGTTTTTATACTAGAATTTTAGCACCTGGTGCCTCCTTCCTGTGACTGCAGCTCTCCTCTGAGTCAAGTTGCAGAGTGCTAGAGGAGGGACTCATCCTATGCCTATTGCCTGATTCACATTTTTACCTCATGTCCAAATTCTGCCTGCTTTGGTTCAGTCACTGGAGTCCTCTTGTGGTTGTTGTTTAGATTTGTCCCCCCAGAATTTGTAGTTACTTTCAGGATAATATTTAGGGGGTACCCAGTTTTGGATTAGATCCAGTGCTGAGTTATGTCCCTTATCCCCTTCCAAAGAATAAATCAGTTTGGCCTTTTGTAGTGTTTAGGAAATGTACTTACATTTTGGTGATGTCACAGGGAAGACAGTATTACATCATTGATACTTGGCTTTCCACTATATTTGCCAGTAGTCCCACGGCCCTCCAAGTCCCCCAATCCTATTATATCACCATCCTCATTCCACACACGTCATGGAAGTATATTCTGGAACCACAGGCTCATGGCTTCTTTTAAGGAGAGAAGCTCTGACCGCCAAATTTTTCTTAAAGTTTCACCTGTCACAGGCTGCTGTATTTTTCCAGGCACCTTGGAAATGAGAAAACAAAATAATGTCTATCTGGAAACAGGTGATTCTCTAGGAATTGAAGATGCATAACTTAATTAGGCAGTATCCTACTAGATTAAATTTGAAAATTAATCTCAAATATGTATAACAAATTCAGCCCCTTTGCCTTATTCAGTATCTCCTGTTTTTCCCTGTTTATATTATCCTCCTATACAGAGGAGCATAGTTTACTTCTGAAGTATAATATCATTTCTTATATCAGTCAGTTCAGTAATATCTATAGATGGCTTAAATGTCCCATTCGTCTCAGGGAAAATAATACTATATTGAACACTTTTATTTCCTTTATAATGTATAACATACCCTATCATATTTCTCTGACAGTGATTAATAACAACTTTGTAACACTTAGTTTAGAATATCCAGCCTGGAGAATATTATTTTGAAATATTTAACTATTTAGCACATAATTTTATTTTCCAGCTCCTGTTCATGAAATTTCAGCTTCAAAATTTTCCCCTAAGTCACAACTCACAATTCCTTTCCAGCTTGTTTATCTGCTTTCACATTCTTCTCTTGTGTGTCTTCTGCTTTTATTATAGATCAGCACAATCTTGTTTTTTCTCTGTTTCTATTAAATCAAAATCTGTTTTTCCTGGTGTATTTCATTTGTAAGTAACATGTTTAAGACAGGTCCTACCTAGAAACATGAGAATTTATTACAATTGAGAAATTTTGTTTTTTCATAGAGAAAACAACCAAAGGGCCCTGCGTCTACTTGGTATCTGATTGTGGATTTGAATTAGGAGCAACTAATGACATTTTAACATATTGTGTTCATGTTTTAAACTCTGATATCAAAATAAATGCTAGGTCAGTATTAGAGGCCTTTGCATCAGATGCTGAAGTTTGCTTTCACTGATACCTGGATTTTATAGACCATGCTTTGGTAAAATCATGTTTAGAGATATCTGGATCCCATTATGATAATCATGCCAGCATTGCACTTTTCAATTGAATATGGAATGCCTACTTATACTCTCGTAGTAGCTACTCTTTACAGCAAAAACAATACAGTATAATGAATTTCAGTCCCAATTCACTGAAACACCAAATTATAATCAACTAAAATAATATAGAAAAATATAGCATTTTGAAAATAAGAATGGTTTTTGAGCAACCGAGGAAATATTGAGGCAAAATTACTGAATGAATGCTATGACAGGAAAGTTGGCATTATCTCAGTTTCGCTACAGATCTCCCAACTATCTTTAAAAATAAATGTTAGGGGTGCATGGGTGGCTCAGTTGGTTAATCATCTGACTACTGATTTCCGCTCAGGGCATGACCCCACAGTTCCTGAGTTCAAGGCCTGTGTCAGGCTCTTCTCTGCTCTCTCTCCCTCTCTGCCCTTCCCCCACTCACATGTGTGTGTGTGTGTGTGTGTGTGCTCTCTCTCTCTCTCAAAATAAATAAACATTTGAAAAAATATTAGTGGTTCCTTCTCTGGATTAGTATCAGAGAGCATATTCAATCATAATGAGAAAGAAATAATAATTTTTAAAAGCCTTAAATGGTATCTAATTGAATAAAGGTTGAAACAAGTAGATTATATAAATGATACCTACCAGGAAAACTTCCATCAACGATAATCACTTATCTGAATTGTCTGCTCATTACCTACTAAATAATACTAAGTTGAATGCCCAATAAGAAAATGAGAAATAATGATCTCAAAATGTTTAAATCACATAAACCGAACAGAACTTTGTCTTCTGAATTGTGAGTCTTACTATTATTGATCATTCCTCACACACTATTATGAGCTCTTAGAGTTTCTGCCATTAAGGTGATTTAAGTTAGGGGCTCCTTCAGGGAGAGAATATTTAAGCTATGACAAACTATGTTTTGTACTGTTTTTATACAAATGCACAGAAAAGCAAATTATGAAATGATACCAGTTTCTCATGATTCTCTTTACTCCTCTGTAAAGTCATGAGGTTCTTCCAAATAATCTTACTTTTCAGGCTTGCCCCTTACGTGGTAATATTATCTAGAATATATTATTGTTCTTCTTTTCCCTCTTCTGTAATAACATCTCTAACCAAATTCCATCCATGGAAAAGGCTTCAATTACTGCCAATGTATGTTTCTTAAACCGTTTTCTGAATAACAGACTTCATTTTTGATCACCTCTAAGCTTTTTCACCTGCATGGCCTATAGATACCTCAAAATTATGAAGTCAACTGACCCCATTTTTTTCCTCTCCCTATAGAACCTACATATTTAAGCAGGCATGGAGCCTGTTTGGGATTCTTTCCTCCTCTCTCTCTGCCCCTCTTCCACTCACACACTCTCTCTTAAATAAATGACAAAACAAACAAAACACTTTTACAATTCTAAATGCTGTAGCATTTATAATTTGCAGTTCACAACTGATACAGTTCTATATAGCCATTGTGCTTTTTGTTACATTTTAGCATGTATCTTATTTACTTCCCTAGATTATTAACTCCAAAAGGGAAAAGTTTGCAGCTTCAGCCTCCTTGGTAGGTGCCCTATAGTTCAACAAATATGGTGACATTGTACCTTGTGCATCTCCTTCCAGTTGGTTCCTAATTTTACCTCTGGAATAAAGGAGTTGTCAGAAGAGTTTATGAATACCACTTTTGGTTTACAATATTTTTTTAGTTCATGAATAGTCCACACATAACTGTGTTTAAAGTAAATATTTAGCAACACATTTATTAGTTAATCCAGCCACCATTTTGGACAATTATATATAATTATCACTTAACCTTATGTCTTTTTCTCAATTGGTTGTAAACAGGTTTTGGTGATCCATCATTTGTTTAAAATTATTTTTTGAATTATATAATCATTCAGAGTGGATATAACTGAAAGCTACTTGGTCAGTTTCACAGAATAGTTAGCTTCTCCGCTGATCTTTCCAGGAAAACAAACCCTATTCTGGACTAGCCCCAAACAAATATCCTGTGACACAAAATTGCCTTCTTTTTGAACCATGGCTTATCTTGGAAACTTCTTTGGGTGCAGACTTGTAATAATTATAAAGAATGATCATCAAAGGGTGCCTGGGTGGCTCAGTCCGTTAAGCGTCTGACTTCAGCTCAGGTCATGATCTCACGGTTCATGAGTTCTAGCCCCACATCGGGCTCTGTGCTGACAGCTCGGAGCCTGGAGCCTGCTTCAGATTTTGTCTCCCTCTCTCTCTGCCCATCCCTCACTCATACTCTGTCTCTCTCTCTGTCTCTCTCTCTCTCTCTCTCTCTCTCTCAAAAATAAATAATCATTAAAAAAAAATATGATCATCAGCATATTTCTTCACATTTTAGACAATATTCTCTATTGATTACTACAACACAAATTGGTCATTAATAATAGATTGTCATAGTGCTTTTTTTAATAGGGTTTGCTGGAACAACTAAAAAAGATAGGTTAGCACTTGGTGATGCCATTTCATTCACCTTCCTATTGTTAGCACTGTGTAGTTGAGATTGTTCTTTTTGTTTGTTTGTTTTGTTTTTAGTTCTAAAATGCTGGGTGATATAAAGGAAGGGTGACAGAGCTTCCTCGTGATAAAACAAATGCAGCAGATACGTCCTCTGTAATGGTTGCAGGGCTGAAAGCAAAGATGAATAGCCCACATCTCTAACTCTATCTCAAATGTATATCATGGCCCAATGCAGTACCATGATTGAGAGACTTCACTCAGGAGAGAGAAATGGTAGAGGAGGCAGTGAAAGTACTGGTCCATCATTGGTGATAACTTCCCCTGGAGTCAACTAGTACTCAGATGAGGGGGCTTTCCTCTAAAACATAGCATCTTCTCTTTGCAGCTGGAGAGTGCCGATCATGCTGGGTTGAAAAGCATTCACACTGGCTGCTTTCTTCTTACTCTTAAAAGTGCTATTCGTTTTTACTCTACAAGCAATAAATTCCCTCGGCTAAAATTTATGAGTACTAAAAAACAAAAATAAAAAAATGAGCAAAACTAACTTGTCTTTTCTGTTTTCAAAAGATCTTTTTACTTGGTATAAAAAAAGATGCCTCAGAAATCTATTTTGTTTGTCAAGGGTGAATGCAGTTTTTAAATGTTTCAAAACAGCTGTTTCCATCCTTGTTTAAAAAAAATAAAAAAGTTTAGTCATGGAGTCCTGATGCAACAGAATCACTCCTTGCCTCTTCCATCTTTACATGCACACCTAGGTACATGGGAGGAACTGTTAGAGACTTGAAATAAAGGCCTAAGGTGAAAGTAACATATGTACATGGACCTCTCTAACTTCCTGTTCACCACTACTCAGTTCCCTATGATGGATCTAGAAATTGACATTATATGGAACCAGGTGTGTGGACATTAAGATAAAAGTCAGGAGATCTAGAAATATGCTCTACATTTTCTGGCTTGATGACCATTCTTTGTGTGATATTGGATCATTTTTAAAAGATCTTCTGTACCATTGTGGCCATTTTCTATTCACAATGAATATCATATTTTAAGTTTATTTATTTACTTTGAGAGAGACAGAGACAGTATGAGTGGGAGAGGGGCAGAGGGAGAGGAAGATCAAGAATCCCAAGCAGGCTCCACACTGTGAGCACAGAGCCTGATGCGGGGCTAGAACTCACAAAACCATGAGATCATGACCTGAGCTGAAACCAAGAATCAGATGCTTAACTGACTGACCTGTTCAGGCACCCCCACAATGAATATCATATTTTAAATACATGGGAAATAGTATCACAAAAGATATGTCATTTGCAAATATCTCTCATTCTGTAGGTTGATTTTTAGTCTTATTGACTTTCCTTTGCTGTGCAGATGAAGTCCCAATAATTTATTTATTTTTGCTTTTGTTTCCCTTGCCTCAGGAAATGTGTCTAGTAAGAAGTTGCTATAGCCAAAGTCAGAGAGGTTACTGCCTATGTTTTCCTCTAGAATTTTGATGATTTCCTGTCTCACATTTAGGTGTTTCCTCCACCTAAATTTTTGCGTGTGGTGTAAAAAAGTGGTCCAGTTTCATTCTTTTGCATATTGCTGTCCAGGTTTCCCAACACTATTTGTTGGAGAGACTGTTTTTTATTTATTTATTTATTTATTTATTTATTTATTTATTTATTTTTGGGACAGAGAGAGACAGAGCATGAATGGGGGAGGGGCAGAGAGAGAGGGAGACACAGAATCGGAAACAGGCTCCAGGCTCCGAGCCATCAGCCCAGAGCCCGACGCGGGTCTTGAACTCACGGACCGTGAGATCGTGACCTGGCTGAAGTAGGACGCTCAACCGACTGCGCCACCCAGGCGCCCCGAGACTGTTTTTTCCCATTTGATAATCTTCCCTGCTTTGTCAAAGATTAATTGACCATGTAGTTATTGGTTCATTTCTGGATTTTCTGTTCTGTTCCATTGATCTATGTGTCTGTTTTTGTGCCAGTACCATACTGTCTTGCTGACTACAGCTTTGTAATATAACTTAAAATCCGGAATTGTGATGCTTCCAGCATTGCTTCTCTTTTTTGAGATTGCTTTAGCCATTCAGGGTCTTTTGTAGTATCCAAAATATATAAAGAACTCAACACCCAAAAACCAAATAATCCAGTTTAAAAAAATGGTCAGGAGACATGAGCAGACATTTTACTAAAGAAGACATACAGATGGCTAACAGACACATGAAAAATTGATCAATGTAACTCATTATCAGGGAAATACAAATCAAAACTACAATGAGATACCACCTCATGCCAGTCAGAATGGCTAAAATTAACAACACAGGAAACAAACGGTATTTACAAGGATGTGGAGAAAGAGGAATCCTTTTACACCATTAGCAGGAATGCAAACTAGTGCAGCCACTCTGGAAAACAGTATGGAGGTTCTTCAAAAAGTGAAAAATAGAACTACCCTGTAGTCTGGCAATTGCACTACTAGGTGTTTACCCAAAGGATACAAAAATACTAATTTGAAGGGATATGTGCACCCCGGTATTTATAGCAGAATTATTAACAATAGCTAAATTAAGGAAAGAGGCCAAATGTCTGTGGACTAATACATGGATAAAGAAGAGGTGATTTATATCACAATGGAATATTACTCAGCCATAAAAATAATGAAATCTTGCCATTTGCAATGACATGGAGGGAGTTAGAGAGTATTATGCTAAACAAAATGAGGCAATCAGAGAAAGACAAGTACCATATGATTTCACTTATATGTGGAATTTAAGAAACAAAACAAATGAATAGGGGAAAAAAAGAGTGGCAAGCCAAGAAACAGACCCTTAACTATGGAGAACAAACTGAGGGTTACTAGAGGGGAGGTGGCGGAGGGATGGGTTAAATAGGTGATGGTAGTAAGGAGGGCACTAGTTGTGATGAGCACTGGGTGTTGTATGTAAGTGATCAATTGCTAAATTCTACACCTGAAACTAATATTACACTGTATGTTAACTGGAATTTAAAAACTTAAGAAAAATAGTATCACAAAAGAAAAACACAATAACAACAATAATGTTCTGTAGACAACATAAAGAGTGAGGTCATAAGGCTGGCCCACCACAAGTGTATGTCATAAGGGAATGGATTGGATGTTGAAAATTTTAAAATAATAATAAAACTGACTAAAATTAGTATTTTTAAATTATTGGCATTCACTAACAGTTCTAAACAATATCAATGATAAAATCCTAATTCTTTTGAACTTTTGTTGTTGTTGATGATGGTCTCAGTTTTAAACAATTGCCCACACCCAGAATAAGCTCCCACTGCCGTACCCTACTCCTGAAAGAATCACTAAATAAAGGATGGAGTTATGAAGGTTACTTTTACTTTTTAACTCTCAAACTTTGAGTTATCAAGGTCAATGCTTTTCATACTTTAATGTGCATACAGATTATCTGTTGTTAATTTGCAATATCTGATTCAGCTGGACTGAACAATTCTGCATTTCTAACAAGCTTCCAGATAATGTCACTAGACCATAATGCATGTAGCCAAGGTCTGGAAAACATTCACTAGGAACATTAGAGAAATAACCATGTAAAGCTTTCAAAAAACGATGAAAGAAAACATAGGTACTAATATCCTCACAGTTCCTTCAATTTTTAAATGAAAATGTATGTTATTACTAGTTTTTCCAGACCAACATATTAATCTAATGTTTTACATTAGATTGTACTAATAATATAATTTTTCAGGGTTTTTTTGAGATATATTTGACAAATAACATCATTTAATAAACTTAAGGTAAAAAAAGTGATTTGGTGTACATTTATATTGTCAAATGATTACCATGGTAAGGCTAGTTAATATATCACCTAATATAGTTATAGCATAGTTATTTTTATTTATTAATTTTTTTAGTGAGAACATTTAAGATCTACTCTCTTAGCAAATTCCAGGTACACAATACAATATTGATAACTATAGTTAACTATAATTACCCTGCTGTACATTAGATTCCCAGAACTTATTCATTTCATTACTAAGAGTGTGAACCCTTTGACCAATATCTTTTCATGTCCCTTATTCCCCCCAACCTTCATTAACCACCAATCTACTCTAAGTTTCTATGAGTTCAAGTTTCTCAAGTTCTAAATTCTAAGAACTTAGAACTCAAGTTCAAGTTCTAAGTTTCTATGAGTTTTTCTTGGCTATTGTGAATAATGCTGTGATGATCATTGGAGTGCAGATATCTTTGAGGTCTTGTATCATTTCTTTCAGAGATATAACCATAATTGGGATATTACAGATCATATGATAGTTCTGGTTATAGTTTTGGAAGGGACGTCCATACTATTTTCCCTAGTTCCTATACCAATTACTGTTCCATCACAGTGCACAAAGGTTTCCTTTTCTTCATATGTTATCTCTCTTCTTTTTGGTAATAGCCACTCTAAGAGGTGTGAGTGATATTTCACTCTGGTTTTGGTTTGCATTTCTCTGATGATTAATGATGGTCAGTACTTTTTCATGTACCTGTTGGCCATTTCTATGTCTTAAAAAAAATGTCTCTCAGTTCCTCTGCCTATTTTTAAAAATCTGATTGTTGGGGGTTTGCTGTTGAATTTTGTATATTAATACCATATCAGATTTGCAAATATTTTCTCGTATTCATAGATTGCCTTTTCACTGCATTGATTATTTTGTTGTTGTTTTCTGTGCAGTATCTTTAATTTAATGCAACCCCACTTATTGATTTTTGCTTTTGCTGATTATGCTTTTTGATGTCATATTGAAAAAAATTATTGCCCAGATCATTGTCAAAAGGTGTTTTAAAGGTTTTCTTCTAGGAGTTTTAAAGGTTTCAGGTTTTACATTTAAAATCTTTAATCCATTTTGAGCTACTTTTTGGTTAGTAGTGTAAGATAGGGGTCCAGTTTTGTTCTTTCACATGTAAATGTGCAGTTTTTCTAGCAAATTTTATTAAAGAGACTATCATTGAGGATCTTGGGAAGATGGCAGCGTAGGAGGATGCTGGGCTCACCGCATGTCCTGCTGATCACTGAGATTCCACCTACACTGCCTAATTAACCCAGAAAACCACCAGAAGACTAGCAGAACAGAGTCTCCAGAGCCAAGCGCAGACGAGAGGCCCACAGAAGAGGGTAGGAAGGACGGAGAGGCAGTGCGCGCTCCACGGAATGGTGGGAGGGAGCCGGGGCAGAGGGGCGGCCCTGCCGGCCAAGCAGAGCCCCCGAGTCTGGCTTGCAAAAGTGGAGGGGCCGGATGGAGTGTGTTCCGACAGCAAGTGGGACTTGACATCTGGAAGGTTATAAGCTAACAGCTCTGCTCGGAGAACGGGAGGGCTGGAGGACAACAGGAAGGAGAGTTGTTGAGCCCCGGACGACAGAGCTCAGCTTGGCGGGGAACAAACGCACTCGCCAGCGCCATCTCCCTCGCCCATCTGCCAGCCAAAATCCCAAAGGGAACCAGTTCCTGCCAGGGAACTTGCTTGCACTGCGCAAACACCCAATGCTGTGCTTCAGAGGATCCATCCCTCTGGCGGGTCTGACTCTCTCCAGGTGCCACAGGGCCCCTCCCAAAGTGGATCTCGGAAGGAAAAGCGAGCTAAGCCTGCCGCTCCCACCCCTGTGCACCTTGCCGATCCACCCCAGCTAATACACCAGATCCCCAGCACCACAAGCGTGGCAGTGTGCAAGTAGCCCAGACGGGCCACGCCACCCCACAGTGAATCCCGCCTCTAGGAGAGGGGAAGAGAAGGCACACACCAGTCTGACTGTGGCCCCAGTGGTGGTCTGGGGGCAGACATCAGGTCTGACTGCGGCCCCGCCCACCAACGCAAGTTATTCAAGACAGCACAGGGGAAGTGCCCCGCAGTCCTGCACCACTCCAGGGGCTATCCAAAATGACGAAACGGAAGAATTCCCCTCAGAAAAACGTCCAGGAAATAACAACAGCTAACGAACTGATCAAAAATGATTTAAACAATATAACAGAAAGTGAATATAGAATAATAGTCATAAAATTAATCACTGGGCTTGAAAACAGTATAAAGGACAGCAGAGAATCTCTTGCTACAGAGATCAAGGGACTAAGGAACAGCCAAGAGGAGCTAAAAAATGCTATCAACAAGTTTGCAAAATAAAATGGAGACAACTACAGCTCAGATTGAAGAGGCAGAGGAGAGAATAGGTGAAGTAGAAGATAAAATTATGGAAAAAGAAGAAGCTGTGAAAAAGAGAGATTAAAAAATCCAGGAGTATGAGGGGAAAATTAGAGAACTAACTGATGCACTAAAGAGAAATAATGTACGCATAATTGGTATTCCAGAGGAGGAAGAGAGAGGGAAAGGTGCAGAAGGTGTACTTGAAGAAATAATAGCGGAGAACCTCCCTGATCTGGGGAAGGAAAAAGGCATTGAAATCCAAGAAGCACAGAGAACTCCCTTCAGAAGTAACTTGAATCGATCTTCTGTACGACATATCATAGTGAAACTGGCAAAATACAAGGATAAAGAGAAAATTCAGAAAGCAGCTAGAGATAAATGTGCTCTAACATATAAAGGGAGACCTATAAGACTCGTGACCAATCTCTCTACTGAAACTTGGCAGGCCAGAAAGGAATGGCAGGAGATCTTCAATGTGATGAACAGAAAAAATATGCAGCCAAGAATCCTTTATCCAGCAAGTCTGTCATTTAGGATAGAAGGAGAGATAAGGGTCTTCCCAAACAAACAAAAACTGAAGGAATTCGTCACCACTCAACCAACCCTACAAGAGATCCTAAGGGGGATACTGTGAGCCAAATTACCAGAGACATCGCTACAAGCATGAAACCTACGGACATCACAATGACCCTAAACCCATATCTTTCTATAATAACAATGAACGTAAATGTACTAAATGCGCCAACCAAAAGACATAGGCTATCAGAATGGATAAAAAAACAAGATGCATCTATTTGCTGTCTACAAGAGACTCATTTTAGACGTGAGGACACCTTCAGATTGAGAGTGAGGGGATGGAGAACTATTTATAATGCCACTGGAAGTCAAAAGAAAGCTGGAGTAGCCATACTTCTATCAGACAAACTAGACTTTAAATTAAAGGCTGTAACAAGAGATGAAGGAGGGCATTATATAATAATCGCAGGATCTATCCATCAGGAAGAGCTACAATTATAAGTGTCTATGCGCCGAATATAGGAGCCCCCAAATATATAAAACAATTACTCACAAACATAAGCAACCTTATTGATAAGAATGTGGTAATTGCAGGGGACTTTAACACTCCACTTACAACAATGGATAGATCATCTAGATACACGGTCAATAAAGAAACAAGGGCCCTGAATGATACACTCGATCAGATGGACTTGACAGATATATTTAGAACTCTGCATCCCAAAGCAACAGAATATACTTTCTTCTTGAGTGAACATGGAACATTCTACAAGATAGATCACATACTGGGTCACAAAACAGCCCTTCATAAGTATACAAGAATTGAAATCATACCGTGCATACTTTCAGACCACAATGTTATGAAGCTTGAAATCAACCACAGGAAAAAGTCTGAAAAACCTCCAAAAGCATGGAAGTTAAAGAACACCCTACTAAAGAATGAATGGGTCAACCAGGCAGTTAGAGAAGAAATTAAAAAATATCTGGAAACAAACGAAAATGAAAATACAACAATCCAAACACTTTGGGATGCAGCGAAGGCAGTCCTGAGGGAAAATACATTGCAATCCAGGCCTATCTCAAGAAACAGGAAAAATTCCAAATACAAAATCTAACAGCACACCTAAAGGAACTAGAAGCAGAACAGCAAAGGCAGCCTAAACCCAGCAGAAGAAGAGAAATAATAAAGATCAGAGCAGAAATAAACAATATAGAATCTAAAAAAAACTGTAGAGCAGATCAACAAAACCAAGAGTTGGTTTTTTGAAAAAATAAACAAAATTGACAAACCTCTAGCCAGACTTCTCAAAAAGAAAAGGGAGATGACCCAAATAGATAAAATCATGAATGAAAATGGAATTATTACAACCAACCCCTCAGAGATACAAGCAATTATCAGGGAATACTATGAAAACTTATATGCCAACAAACTGGACAACCTGGAAGAAATGGACAAATTCCTGAACACCCACACTCTTCCAAAACTCAATCAGGAGGAAATAGAAAGCTTGAACAGACCCATAACCAGTGAAGAAATTGAATCAGTCATCAAAACTCTCCCAACAAATAAGAGTCCAGGACCAGATGGCTTCCTAGGGGAGTCCTACCAGACGTTTAAAGCAGAGATAATGCCTATCTTTCTTAAGCTATTCCAAAAAATAGAAAGGGAAGGAAAACTTCCAGACTCATTCTATGAAGCCAGTATTACTTTGATTCCTAAACCAGACAGAGACCCAGTAAAAAAAGAAAACTACAGGCCAATATCCCTGAGGAGTATGGATGCAAAAATTCTCAATAAGATACTAGCAAATCGAATTCAACAGCATATAAAAAGAATTATTCACCATGATCAAGTGGGATTCATTCCTGGGCTGCGTGGCTGGTTCAACATTTGCAAATCAATAAAAGAAAAGATAAGAACCATATGATCCTGTCAATCGATGCAGAAAATGCCTTTGACAAAATTCAGCAACATTTCTTAATAAAAACCCTCAAGGAAGTCGGGACAGAAGGAACATACTTAAAAATCATAAAAGCCATTTATGAAAAGCCCACAGCTAATATCATCCTCAGTGGGGAAAAACTGAGAGCTTTCTCTCTGAGATCAGGAACACAACAGGGATGTCCACTCTCACCGCTGTTGTTTAACATAGTGCTGGAAGTTCTAGCATCAGCAATCAGACAACAAAAGGAAATCAAAGGCATCCAAATTGGCAAAGATGAAGTTAAGCTTTCACTTTTTGCAGATGACCTGATATTATACATGGAAAATCCGATAGACTCCACCAAAAGTCTGCTAGAACTGATACATGAATTTAGCAAAGTTGCAGGATAGAAAATCAATGTACAGAAATCAGTTGCATTCTTATATACTAATAATGAAGCAACAGAAAGACAAATAAAGAAACTGATCCCATTCAGTTGCACCAAGAAGCATAAAATACCTAGGAATAAATCTAACCAAAGATGTACAAGATCTGTATGTTGAAAACTATAGAAAGCTTATGAAGGAAATTGAAGAAGATATAAAGAAATGGAAAAACATTCCCTGCTCATGGAGTGGAAGAATAAATATTGTCAAAATGTCAATACTACCCAAAGCTATCTACACATTCAATGCAATCCCAATCAAAATTGCACCAGCATTCTTCTCGAAACTAGAACAAGCAATCCTTAAATTTGTATGGAACCACAAAAGGCCCTGAATAGCCAAAGTAATTTTGAAGAAGAAGACCAAAGCAGGAGGCATCACAATCCCAGACTTTAGCCTCTATTACAAAGCTGTAATCATCAAGACAGCATGGTATTGGCACAAAAACAGACACATCGACCAATGGAATAGAATAGAAACCCCACAAACGTATGACCAACTAATCTTTGACAAAGCAGGAAAGAATATCCAATGGAAAAAAGACAGTCTCTTTAACAAATGGTGCTCGGAGAACTGGACAATAACATGCAGAAGATTGAAATTAGAGCACTTTCTCACACCATTCACAAAAATAAACTCAAAATGGATAAAGGACCTGAATGTGAGACAGGAAACCTTCAAAACCCTAGAGGAGAAAGCAGGAAAAGACCTCTCTGACCTCAGCTGTGGCAATTTCTTACTTGACACATCCCCAAAGGCAAGGGAATTAAAAGCAAAAATGAACTACTGCGACCTTATGAAGATAAAAAGCTTCTGCACAGCAAAGGAAACAACCAACAAAACTAAAAGGCAACCAACGGAATGGGAAAAGATATTCGCAAATGACATATCAGACAAAGGGCTAGTATCCAAAATCTATAAAGAGCTCGCCAAACTCCACACCCGAAAAACAAATAACCCAGTGAAGAAATGGGCAGAAAACATGAATAGACACTTCTCTAAAGAAGACATCTGGATGGCCAAGAGGCACATGAAAAGATGCTCAACGTTGCTCCTCATCAGGGAAATACAAATCAAAACCACACTCAGATATCACCTCACGCCAGTAAGAGTGGCCAAAATGAACAAATCAGTAGACTATAGATGCTGGAGAGGATGTGGAGAAATGGGAACCCTTTTGCACTGTTGGTGGAAATGCAAATTGGTGCAGCCACTCTGGAAAACAGTGTGGAGGTTCCTCAAAAAATTAAAAATAGACCTACCCTATGACCCAGCAATAGCACTGCTAGGAATTTACCCAAGGGATTCAGGAGTACTAATGTATAGGGGCACTTGTACCCCAATGTTTATAGCAGCACCCTCAACAATAGCCAAATTATGGAAAGAGCCAAAATGTCCATCAACTGATGAATGGATAAAGAAATTGTGGTTTATATACACAATGGAGTACTATGTGGCAATGAGAAAGAATTAAATATGGCCCTTTGTAGCAACATGGATGGAACTGGAGAGTGTGATGCTAAGTGAAATAAGCCATACAGAGAAAGACAGATACCATATGATTTCACTCTTATGTGGATCCTGAGAACCTTAACAGAAACCCATGGGGGAGGGGAAGGAAAAAAAAAAGAGGTTAGAGCGGAAGAGAGCCAAAGCATAAGAGACTCTTAAACACTGAGAATAAACTTAGGGTTGATGGGGGGTGGGAGGGAGGGAAGGGTGGGTGATAGGTATTGAGGAAGGCACCTTTTGGGATGAGCACTTGGTGTGGTATGGAAACCAATTTGACAATAAACTTCATATATTGAAAAAAAAAGAGACTATAATTTCCCCATTGGGCATTCTTAGCTACTTTGTTAAATATTAGTTGCTATATAGGCATGGGTTTACTTCTGTATTCTTCATTTGGTTTCACTAGAATTTTTATAGGGATTGCATTGAATTTATAGGTTGCTTTGGGTATAATGGACATTTTAACAATATTAATTATGCTGTTCTATGAATTCAGGTTATTTTTCTACTTATTGTGTATTGTTCAATTTCTTTCATGAATGTCTTCTAGTTTTCAGTGCACAGATCTTTTCCTTCTTTAGGTAAATTTATTCCTAAGTATTTTATTATTTTGATACTATTATAAATGGGATTATTTATTTATTTTATTTTCAGATAGTTCATTGTTAGTGTACAGAAACATAACTGACTTTTTAATGTTGATTTTATATCCCACCACTTCAATGAATTTATTAGTTTTCATAGTGTTTTGGTAGAGTCCTTAGGGTTCTAAAAGAGATCATGTAATCGGCAACAGAGATAATTTTACTTTTTTCTTTCCAATTTGTATTTTAATTTCTTTTTCTTGTCTAGTTGTTCTAGCTAGGAAGTCCAGTGAATAGGAGTGGTGAGGGTCAACACCCTTGTCTGGTTCCAGATCTTTGAGGAAAAGCTTTCAGTTTTTCACCATTAAGTTTGATAGCTGCGGGCTTCTCACAAATGGCATTTATTATGTTGAGGTGTGTTCTTGCTGAACCCAGTTTGTGGTGATGTTTTATCATGAAAGTATGTTGAATTTTGTTAAATGTTTTTTCTACATCTATTAAGATGATCACATAATTTTTATCCTTCATTGTTTTAATGTGTATACACATTGATTCGTGTATGTTGAACTACCCTTTAGTCCCAGGGGGAAATCACATTTGTTAGTAGCTTATTATCCTTTTAATTGAATTCAGTTGAATTTAGTTAAATTCAGTTTGCTAGTATTTTGTTCAGAAGTTTTACATCTATATTCGTCAGAGATATTGACCTATAATTTTATTTTCTTATAGTATCCTAATTTCGCCTTGGTATTTTGAGGTCTTGTAATGCAGGCCTCAAAAAATGAGAAGGTGAGTGAGTCTTCCCTGTTCTTCAATATTTTGGAAGAGATTGAAAAAGATTGACATTAACTCTTCTTTAAAATATTTGTTGGAATTCAACAGTGAAGCTGTTTGGTTCTTGCCTTTTAATTGTTGCAAGGTATTGAATTACGGATTCCATCTCCTTACTAGTAATTAGTCTATTCATATTTTCTATTTCTTTATAGTTCAGTCTTGGTATATCGTATGCTTCTAGGAATTTATTCACCTCTTCTAGGCTTTCTAATTCTTGGTGCATAATTGTTCATAGTAATTTCTTATGATCCTTTGTATTTCTGTAGTATCATTTATAATGTTTCCTTTTCCATTTCTAATTTTATTTATTTGAGTCCTCTCTCTATGTCTTAGTAAGATTAGCTAAAAGTTTGTCAATGAGAAGAAGTAAATCAAACTTAAGAACGTTTTCAAAATAAAAAAACTATATATTGGAGGTATTAAAAGAATAACACTGTATTAAATATGCAACTCTTAACAAGTAACATTTGCAACAAATAATAAATGTTTCTATATCACATTAATTAAGAAAGCATTTTGGGTATTTTTCTTTAGGATTTAAAAGCTATTTATATAACAGAAAATATGCAAAAGTAAAATTTGTAGTGGGTTATAATCTTTTAATCTGTAAGAATATGTAAGCCATGTCTCTTTTTTGCACTGTAGTTCTTGTCTGCCACACAGGAAAAATTGACACTTGGGGTCTACATTTTTACATAAAGATGTACTACTAACAAAATAGAACAGATGCACGTTTACTTCAGGAAGTTAATAAGAAGAAAATAAATGTAGATTATTGATATAATTAATTGATTATATATATATATATATATAATTATGATCAATGTAAGTTACCATTTTTTTCTATTCAATCAATCTTTCAACAGTTATTGAGGCTATGCTTTATGTTAGCCAATGCATTGTGTATATGAAAATAAAAATAAATTAATGATTTATCCAAAGAACTAGCTGCTAAAATATAGACAACAAACATGTAAGACAGTAATAATGGCAATAGCAATATTAAGCCTGGGCTGCTGGTAGAACATGTGGTAATAGTACCTATCAAAGTGCAGCATCAAGGAAGACTTTATGATGTGAAAACTATAGGACTGAATTTGAACAGTAAATAAGGATGAGGTACAAGAGAATGATAGCCAGGGTATGCCAGGCTGAGCAGGTGGCATGTACAAAGGCTGTAAAGTATGTGAGGCTAAGACAAGTGTACTAAAGTGCAGGGTCGAAGAACATTTTGATGAATATGAAGCTGGAGACAGGCAGGGGCAATTTTAATGGTCTTAAATGTCATCATAAAAGTTTTGGGCTTTCTATTGAAAATAATCAAGAACATTGGTCATATTAGCTTGGATTCAGTGGCATATGAGACTACCTATGGGGACACCAGGAAGCTCTGTAAGAAATTAAACAACTGATGGTTATAGCCTGAACTAAGGCATTACCATGGAGATTAAGAGCAATACTGACTTTGAAAGTGAGTGAAATGACAAGATTTGAGGATTTATGTGCAAAGCAATGGAGAGAACACATATAGGAATATTTTTGTCGCAAATAACAAAGAAATACAACGAATAGTTTCCAAAACAAGTAAGAATTTCTCTCCTTGTACAATGTGCTCAGAGATAAGGTTTGGAAAAAAGCTCAACCATGCCAATAGGGTTCCATTTTTCCTATCCTTCTGCTTTACAATCCTTGATGTGTTCCTTTTTAATTTTTTTTTATTTTATTTAAATCCAAATTAGTTAGTATATAGTTTAATAATAGCTTCAGGAGTAGAATTTAGTGATTCATCATTTGCAGATAGCATCCAGTGCTCATCCGAACAAGTGCCCTCCTTAATGCCCATCACCCATTTAGCCCATCCCTCCACCCAGCACTCCTCCAGCAACCCTCAGTTTGTTCTCTGTATTTAAGAGTCTCTTATAGTTTGCCTACCTCTGTTTTTATCTTATTTTTTCTTTCCCTTCCCCTATATTCATCTGTATTCTTTCTTAAATTCCACATATAAATGAAATCATATGGTATTTATCTTTCTCTGACTTATTTCACTTAGCATACTACACTCTAGTTCCATCCACGTTGTTGCAAATAGCAAGGATGTGTTTCCTTTTTTACACGTGCATGTGACCCCATACATGTGTGTACTATATTCTAGTCTTTGCCATACACCTTCCAGGCAGGGTAAAGGAAGAAGGGAAAATTCTTTTATATCTTATTGGTTAGAACTATATCACGTTAATAAACCAATATTAAAAGGAAGGCTGGGAAATCAATCATTTTTAAAGTGCATATATCCTTTAGAGGAGAGATAGATGAAAGAGAAGAGAATTGGATAGGTGATGGGATTTGCCAACCTATAGTGTCTGTCCCAGAGACATATAGGAAAGTGAATAATCATTAAATTGGAATCATTGAACAGGTAGGAAGGGACATGTGAAAGACAGGCAGAATAATTAGTCTTAACATAATGTGGAACATGTCTTCCATTGACATAGAAGATAATAGATTTATGTATAGAAAATGGTGGATATTTGTGCAGGTACAATCTAAAACAATTAAATAAACCTAACAACACACAAGAGTCTTTAATACATTGGGCATCTACAGAATTTTATTGACTATTAGTTCCATCAATGACATTAAAAAAAGGAATTAATTGTAATGATTATTCCTAGTTCCATTCTTGTCTTTATCTCTTTCCCTATATGTATAGTAAAGTGTACTCTGTATAGTACACTAATGTAATACAATTTTTCTTCACCTCATTACACATGCATAGATAATCCTTGTAATATATAGCATTCAATTTACATAAAATCAACTGCATGCAAATTGTTGCAAAAAGCACATAAAATGGATTTAGAGATGTAGGAAATTTTTGCATTATGTAAAGAAAAAAAAGTAACAAAAGAGTACAAGCTGAATGCAGTATGAATCATGTCCCCTGGAGATGTGGCTCTGAACACAATACACAGTGGCTCCTCAGAGGAAAAAGACCCTTGCTCTTAATTTCAAGAATTTCTGCATTTCCTTGGTTCAGCTCAAGCCATTTTGGTATTATTTTTGTCATTCTCTCTCTCTTTTTCTAAGTTTATTTATTTTTGAGACAGAGAGAGAGGACACAACTGAGGGAGAGAGAGAGAATCCCAAGGAGGCTCCACATGGTCAGCACAGACCCTGATGAGGGGCTCAGTCTCAGGAAATGTGAGATTATGACCTGAATTGAAATCAAGAGTTGGTCTCTACCCGACTGAGTCTCCCAGGCGCCCTAATATATATATATTTTTAAGATAGGAGTTCTATAGCGAAACTGAGATAAATGCTAACTTTCTTGTCATAGCATTCATTGACTCAGGTCATAATCTCATGGTTGGTGAGCCCTGCCTTGGGCTCTGCACTGACAGCAGGAAGCCTGCTTGAGATTCTCTCTCTGGAGACCTCTCTCTGCCCCTCCCCTCTCTCCTTCTCTCTCAAAATAATAAATAAATAAACTTAAAAAAATTAAAGACAGAAAAAACCTATTAAGTGATTTATGATAATTTGGATTATTTTTGCATGTTATTAAGAACAGATATCTGATTTTAAATAATTTTGCTTGAATTCCATTTTATGGCTATATTTACAATTATTTAAATACTTTTATATATTACATACTTCTTTAATTTTGAATTTTATTTTATTTTTTAAATTTACATCCAAGTGAGTTAGCATATAGTGCAACAATGATTTCAGGAGTAGCTTCCTTCATGCCCCTTACCCATTTTGCCCATTCCCCCTTCTATTACCCCTCCAGTAACCCTCTGTTTGTTCTCAATATTTAAGAGTCTCTTATATTTTGTCCCCCTCCCTGTTTTTATATTATTTTTGCTTCCCTTCCCTTGTGTTCATCTGTTCTCTGTCTTAAAATCCTCATGTGAGTGAACTCACATAATATTTGTCTTTCTCTGACTAATTTCGCTTAGCATAATACCCTCTAGTTCCATCCACATAGTTGCAAATGGCAAGATTCCATTCTTTTGGATTGCCAAGTAATTCTCCCTTGTATATATATGCCACATATTCTTTATCCATTCATCCATCGATGGACATTTGGGCTCTTTCCATCCTTTAGCTATTGTTGATAGTGCTGCTATAAACATTGGGGTGCATGTGACCCTTCGAAACAGCACACCTGTATCCCTTGGATAAATACCTAGTATATAATTGCTGGGTCATAGGGTAGTTCTATTTTTAATTTTTTGAGGAATCTCCATACTGTCTTCCAGAGTGGCTGCACTAGCTTGCATTCTCACCAACAATGCAAAAGAGATCCTCTTTCTCCACATCCTCACTAACATCTGTTCTTGCCAGAGTTGTTAATGTTAGCCATTCTGACAGGTGTGAGGTGGTATTTCATTGTGGTTTTGATTTGTATTTCCCTGATGTTGAGTGATGTTGAGCAGTTTTTCGTGTGCCTGTCAGCCATCTGGATGTCTTCTTTGGAGAAGTGTCTTTTCATGTCTTTTGCCCATCTCTTCACTGGAGTATTTGTTTTCTGGGTGTTGAGTTTGATAAGTTTTTATAGATTGTAGATACTAATCCTTTATCTGATATGTCGTTTGCAAATATCTTCTCGCATTCTGTTAGTTGCCTTTTAGTTTTGCTGATTGTTTCCTTTGCTGTGCAGAAGGTTTTTATTCTAATGAGGTCCCAATAGTTCATTTTTGCTTTTGTTTCCCTTGCCTCTGGAGATGTGTTGGGTAAGAAGTTGCTGCAGCCAAGATCAAAGAGGTTTTGCCTGCTTTCTCCTCGAGGATTTTGATGGCTTCCTGTCTTACACTGAGGTCTTTCATCCACTTTGAATTTATTTTTGTGTATGGTGTAATAAAGTGGTCCAGGTTCATTCTTCTGCATGTCACTGTCCAGTTTTCCCAGCACCACTTGCTGAAGAGGCTGTCTTTATTCCATTGGATATTCTTTCCTGCTGTGTCAAAGATTAGCCCATACGTTTGTGGGTCCATTTCTGGGTTCTCTATTCTGTTCCATTGATCTGAGTGTCTGTTCTTGTGCCAGTACCATACTGTCTTGATGATTACAGCTTTGTAGTATAGCTTGAAGTCTGGGCTTGTTATGCCTCCTGTTTTGGTTTTCTTTTTCAAGATTGCTTTGGCTATTCGGGGTCTTTTCTGGTTCCATATGAATTTTAGGATTGTTTGCTCTAGCTCTGTAAAGAATGCTGGTGTTATTTTAATAGGGATTGCATTGAATATGTAGATTGCTTTGGGTAGTATCGACATTTTAACAATACTTGTTCTTCCCATCTGGGAACATGGAATATTTTGCATTTTTTTGTGCCTTACTCAATTTCTTTCATAAGCATTCTATAATTTTCAGTGTATAGATTTTTCACCTCTTTGGTTAGATTTATTCCTAGGTATTTTATGGTTTTTGGTGCAACTGTAAGGGATCGATTCCTTGATTTCTCTTTCTGTTGCTTCATTATTGGTGTACGGGAATGCAACCAATTTCTGTGAATTGATTTTATATCCTGCAACTTTGCTGAATTCATGAATCAGTTCTAGCAGTTTTTTTGGTGGAACCTTTTGGGTTTTCCATATACAGTATCATGTCATCTGCGAAGAGTGAAAGTTTGACCCGTTTCCTGGCCAATTTGGATGCCTTTTATTTCTTTGCATTGTCTGATGGTTAAGGCTAAGACTTCCAATACCATGTTGAATAACATGGCAAGAGTGGACATCCCTTTCTTGTTCCTGACCTTAGCTGTCAGTTTTTCCCCATTGAGGAAGATATTAGCATTGGGTCTTTCATATATGGCTTTTATGATCTTGAGGTATGATCCTTCTGTTTCTACTTTTTGAGGGGTTTTATCAAGAAAGGATGCTGTAATTTGTCAAATGCTTTCTCTGCATCTATTGAGAGGATCATATGGTTCTTGTCCCCTCTTTTGATGTGACGTGCCACATTGATTTGCAGATACTGAGCCAGCCCTGCATCCCAGGTATAAATCCCACGTGGTGGTGGTGAATAATTTTTTTGACGTATTGTTGGATCCAGTTGGATAATATCTTGTTGAGGATTTTTGTATCCATGTTCATCAGGGAAATTGGTCTATAGTTCTCTTTTTTAGTGGGGTCTTTGTCTGGTTTTGGAATCAAGGTAATGCTGGCTTCATAGAAAGAGTTTGGAAGTTTTCCTTCCATTTCTATTTTTTTTTTTTTTTGGAACAGCTTCAAGAAAATAGGTGTTAACTCTTTCCTAAATGTTTGCTCGAATTCCCTTGGAAAGCCATCTGTCCCTGGACTCTTGTTTATTGGGAGATTTTTGATTACTAATTTGATTTATTTACTGGTTATGGGTCTGCTCAAATTTTCTATTTCTTCCTGTTTCAGTTTTGGTAGTTTATGTGTTTCTAGGAATTTGTCCATTTCTTCCAGATTGCCCATTTTATTGGTGTATAATTGCTCATAATATTCTCTTATTATTGTGTTTATTTCTGCTGTGTTGATTGTGATCTCTCCTCTTTCATTCTTGATTTTATTTATTTGGGTCCTTTCCTTTTTCTTTTTGATCAAACTGGCTAGTGGTTTATAAATTTTGTTAATTCTTTCAAAGAACCAGCTTCTGGTTTCATTGATCTGTTCTACTGTTTTTTGTTTTTGTTTTTTTGTTTCTATAGCATTCATTTCTGCTCTAATCTTTATTATTTCCTGCCTTCTGCTGGATTTGGGTTTTAGTTGCTGTTCTTTTTTCAGCTCTTTAAGGTAAGGTTAGGTTGTATTGCCTTTCTTCCTTCTTTAGGTAGGCCTGGATTGCTATATACTTTCCTCTTATGACCACCTTTGCTGACTCCCAGAGGGTTTGGGCTGTGGTATTATCATTTTCCTTGGTTTCCATGTACTTTTTAACTTCCTCTTTAACTTCTTGGTTAGCCCATTCATTCTTTTAGGACGTTCTTTAGTCTCCCAGTATTTGTTATCTTTCCAAATTTTTTCTTGTGGTTGATTTTGAGTTTCATAATGTTGTGGCCTGAAAATATGCACGGTATGATCTTGATCTTTTTGTACTTGTTGAGGGCTGATTTGTGTCCCAGTATGTTTTCTATTCTGGAGAACGTTCCATGTACACTGAAGAAGAACGTATATTCTACTGCTTTAGGATGAAATGTTCTGAATATATCTGTTAAGTCCATCTGGTCCAGTGTGTCATTCAAAGCCATTGTTTTCTTGTTGGTTTTCTGATTAGATTATCTGTCCATTGTTGTAAGTGGAGTGTTGAAGTCCCCTACTATTATGGTATTATTACCAATGAGTTTCTTTATGTTTGTGATTAAGTGATTTATATATTTGGGTGCTTCCACATTTGAAGCATAAATGTTTAAAATTGTTAGGTCTTCTTGGTGGATAGACCCCTTAATTATGATATAATGCCCTTCTTCATCTCTTGTTACAGTCTTTATTTTGAAATATAGATTGTCTAAGTATGGCTACTCTGGCTTTCTTTTGTCGACCATTAGCATGATAGGTTGTTCTCTTTCAATCTGAAGTTGTCTTTAGCTCTAACATGGGTATCTTGTAAACAGCATATAGATGGATCTTGTTTTCTCATCCATTCTGTTACCCTATGCCTTTTGATTGGAGCATTTAGTCCATTTACGTTTAGACTGAGTTCTGAAAGATATGAATTTATTGCCATTATGTTGGTTGTAGAGTTGGCATTTCTGGTGGTGTTCTCTGGTTCTTTCTAGTCTTTGTTGCTTTTGGTATGTATGTATGTATTATGTATGTATGTATGTATGTATGTATTTTTTATTTCTTTATTCATTGATTCGTTTATTTCCTCTTTTTCCCCCTCAGAGAGTCTCTCTTAAAATTTCTTGCAGGGCTGGCTTAGTGGTCACGAGCTCCTTTAATTTTTGTTTGTCTGGGAAACTTTTAATCTCTCCTATTTTGAATGGCAGCCTTGCTAGATAAAGAATTCTTGGCTACATATTTTTCTGATTCAGCACATTGAATATATCCTGCCACTCCTTTCTGGCCTGCCAAGTTTCTGTGGATAGGTCTGCTGCAAACCTGATCTGTCTTCCCTTGTAGGTTAAGGACTTTTTTCCCTTGCTGCTTTCATGATTCTCTCCTTGCCTATGTATGTTGTGAATTTGACTATGATATGCCCTGTTGATGGTAGTTTTTGTTGACTCTAATGGGAGTCCTCTGTGCTTCCTGGATTTTAATGTCTGTGTCTTTCCCCAGGTTAGGAAAGTTTTCTGCTATGATTTGCTCTACCCCTTTTTCTGTCTCTTCATCTTCTGGGACCCCTATGATTCTGATGTTGTTCCTTTTTAATAAGTCACAGATTTCTCTACTTCTTAAATTGTGCTCTTTTGCCTTAATCTCCCTCTTTTTTTTCTGCTTCATTATTCTCTATAAGTTTGTCCTCTATATCGCTGATTCTCTGTTCTGCCTCCTCCATCTTTGCCGCTGTAGTATCCATCCGTGATTGCAGCTCAGTTATAGCATTTTGTATTTCATCCTGACTAGCTTTTACTTCTTTTACCTCTGCAGAAAGGGATTCAAATCTATTTTTGACTGCAGCTAGTATTCTTATTATCGTGATTCTAAATTCTGGTTCAGACATCTTGCTTGTATCTGTGTTTGTTAAGTCACTGGCTGTTGTTTCTTGCTGCTCTTTCTTTTGGGGTGAATTCCTTCGTTTCATCATTTTGAAGGGAGAAAAGGAATTAATGAGGTAAAAAAATTAGATTAAAAATTAAAATTAAAAAAATAAAATTAAAAAATTAAAAACAACACACACACACAAAAATCAAATAAATGGTGCTAGATCCCAGATGTGTTTTGGTCTGGGTGTTGAAAGGGGCTTGATTGATAAGGAATAAAGGGGAGAAAAAAAGGAAATATTTTGAAAATTTGAAAAAAAATGAATACACTGAGATAGAATAAAGTGAAATGATGGAAGTAAAATAGAATTTGAAAAAAAATTACAAAAAAAATCGTAGAAAAAATTAATGAAAAATATTTTAATAAATATTAAAAATAAAAATAAATATCTTCTCTTTCTATATTCAAGAAAAAGAAAATAAATGAAAAAGAAAAAAAAAAAGAAAATTGAATAGATGGACTAGCAAACAGACTGAAATGCGATTGAAATTACTTCATTTTCCCCTAGAAGTCGAACTATGAAGCACTTTATAGTCCAAAATCTTAGCAGGCAGAGAGCTTGTGTTCCTGAAGAGCAAAGTTGGCCCAGTTGGGCGGGGCTTAGTGTAACAGCTCAGTTCTCCACTAGATGGTGCTGCTTAGCTTACTGGGATGGATTGTTGTCTCTTGTAGGTGTGTATGTGCATGCGCGGGATCAGTGAAAATGGTGTCACCCAGCTACCCAGTTTCTAGTATTGGAACTCTGTTCTCCCAGATCAGCAATCATGCACCTGTCCTTTGTCCCCAGCTTCCATCCACTCCCTGCTTTTACACTGTCCATGACCAAACCCCAGGCAGCACTTCCTTCCTGAGTTTTATCTCAGATGTGGCTGTGTTTCCTGACCACTTATTTCTGATGGACTGCAGCTTTGTCCTGTTCTGTCTCTCTGCAGGAGGGTCTCACTGAGCAATGGCTGGGTGCTGGCTGCACCCAGGAACGTTCGCAGGACCGTGCTGCTGCCAATGCCCAGAGACTGCAGCTGGGTGCCAGCCACCCCAGGAAAAGTTCACGCAATCATGTAGCAGCAGCGTTTCAGGAATTATGGAAAATCACAACACACATCTGGCATCAGACTTCACCCTTAACGACCTTGTTCCAGCACCAGCAAATGTGGTTGTTCTCCCGGGTCCACTGGGGCCTTTGTGTGTGTGGGGCCTCACAACCTCTACCAGATGTCCTCCCAGCAGTGAAACTGCCTCTCCCCATGTTGCCTGAAGACCCCTGGACTTCACTCTTCTGGGGATCCTCCCTTCTCACCAGAGCACCACCAGGTATCAAGCTGTGGAGTTTCAGATTCTGCGCTCCCCCTGTTTATAGAGTCTTAATGGAATTTAAACCCTCTCCTTTCTCCTTTCTCCCTTTTTAGTTCAGTCCCTGTGGCTGTTTCCCCTTTTCCACTTCTCTCCAGCTGCTTTCGGGGGGGGGTGCTTTTCCCATACTCTTCCCCCGTCTCTGTCCTCCCTCTGCAAGCAAAAACAGCTCCCTGCCCTCTGCAGCTTCTCTCTCCCCCAGTCACCCTCCGTGCTGTGTACCTGCTGAGTTCTGTGGTTCAGGTTGTGCAGATTGTTGTGTTACTCCTCAAATCAGTTTTCTAGATGTGCAGGATGGTTTAGTGTGGATCTGGTTGCATTTCATGGACGTGAGATGAAAAAAAAAACTTACATGCTCTATATGTCCTACTTTTATGAGCACCTTCTATGTGCCAGGCATTATGTCCATACCGAGGAAAAACCACTCAGCATGAAGGACACAATGCTTACTGTCATGGAATTTGCACTCTAATTGATTTTATTACTTCTGATATTGTTATATATTTAGTTTTGTCTTTCTTAATTTATAATTTCAACTTTCTCCTGGAACAGATGAATATTTCTCTGAGTAGTTTTCTTAATAATTTAAGTTTTAGAAATTCTTATACTTTTGGGAATCCTCTTTTGTTGTAAATGTCAGCGACAAAACAGTATATCATAAAATTCCTGATTACCATGTTTCATCACAGTGCTCTGTAGAGTTTCTTTTAATGTTCAGAGTTGCAGAAAAAATGCCTCAGATTGGCTTGAATTTTGCTTCTTAGTTGGTAAACTATATTTCTTCCTGATTGGATACTTGCAAGATGTTATTTTATATTTAAAATGACCCTTAAACATATTGTAGCAAAATCTTTGATTTCTAAGAATAAAGGAGTATTTGTAGGCCAAGTTTATCCTTTAGTTTGAGAAAGTTTGTTTAAATGTTTGATTTTTATTTTGTTCCTATAACTCTATAGTTTCTTTCCTTCACTTTTTATGATAGTCATCTCCACTTATCATTTTCATCTTTTTTTTTTTTTTTTGCATTTTTTTGGCATTTGGAATGGTTTCTCCTAACATCTCATATTTAATTGTGTATAAAGTTAAGGCTGCTCCACACTATCTGAAATAGAGATTTTTATTTTTCTTTTCCATTTTGAGTTTTCTTACTTTTTGTTTTGTTTTACATTTTTGAATTTAAGCCTATACACTTAATATAACTCTTTAGTCCCATTTCAGATAATTTTATCTAAGCTTTTGTTGGACTCATATGAGTGTTTACTAAAATTTTCATCTGTTCTTTCAGAAAAGTAAATTATGTAACTATTCTCTTTTTAATGTACTAGTACACAGTTTTCTTTTCTTTATGTTTCACACTTTTTTATGAGGCTGATGATTTTTTTGGTTTGTTTGTTGAGCAGGGAAATCTATTAAAATTTGATAGTTTTCAATTCCTGTGCCCAACAGCCATTTGTCTACTGCAGCCAATTATTTTCTGGCTAAACTATAGAGTTGCTAGAGATGTAGTTTATAGTTCTCTATGAAGATAAATGAATGCCTTCTCTGTACCTTCCCAGGTTTCAATACCTTTCCTTAAGCAAGTTGGCAACCCAAGGTATAATGTTTAAAATATTCATGAATTGAATAGATGGATATTTAGGGGGAGGAATGACTGAATGGAGCTCTCATCCTTGCTTACTGACACAGAAAGAAAAGAGAGAATATACCTATAGTCTAGACTTACATCAAGACACTGAGTGAGTTAAAATCATTTCTTTCTTGGGGCACCTGGGTGGCTCAGTCGGTTGAGTGTCCAACTTCAGCTCAGGTCATGTTCTCAGGGTTTGTGGTTTGAGCCCTGTGTCAGACTCTGTGCTGATGGCTCAGAGTTTGGAGCCTGCCCCAGTCTGTGGCTCCCTCTCTTTCTGCTTCTCCCCTGCTCGTGTTCTAATCTCTCTGTCTCTCTCTCTCTCTCTCTCAAAAATAAATAAACATAAAAAAATAAAATCATTCCTTTCCTCTTCTAGTATTACTAACCTTGTTCTGATGTAAGACTTCTACACAGACTTTGTCATAGGGCCTTTCATCTTTATTTAACAGGGATTTTTTTTTTAATTCCTCCAGATTTGGGGGAGAGAAACACATGGTTGGCTAAACAAGTTATGTGAACAAAGGAACATTTCTTATGGCTTAACTGTAGGTTAAGTTTAACTGTAGATTTACTTTCTAGCCTCTTCCCTTAATTTTAACAGTACATAAATTCTTGGGTTTTTCCCCTTTAAAATATTAAAGGAGAGGGCTAGAATGTATATCTCTGGTTAACAGTAAAAGGGCTGACCATAGAAATGTTTTTCCTTTATGTAACTTGCTTAGCCAACAATGTGTTTCTCTCATTAGGCAGATATTTGTATAAAAATTAGAACATCTGTCCACACAGAATCTGAACTGAGCATTGAATGCTCTAAAGGCAACAAACATAGTGAAGATCACTTATCATATACCATATTAAATTATAATCAATTTATAGCTGAATTTTCTCCTCAAGCACAGTGTTAACCATTGGACCTTATATATAGCAGTTTTCCTAATAAACACATACTACATGAAATCATGCAATAATCCTCTCAATTATATTTTATAAATAATTATTAGTAAAAGTAGCAGTTAAATATTCAAAGAAGAAAATAGTTTTAATAAATTCCACATTAAAAATAATATATTTTTGAACAATTTTCTAATTATTGCTTCTGGATTTGTTAGTATAATGTTAGCTGCTAAAATAGACTCCCAGTACAATTCTACTTCTTGGCCATTGATATTGCAGTGCAGTATTACTTATAATCTGGGGGTAGAGCTGGAATGGGGAAGGAATTTTCTCCATGCAGTTTTTGAGTCGCAGAGTGATGGATATTGCCATTTTCAACACAGTTTCTAAAGTTCCTAGGGAATTGACCTGTTGCTAGTAGAAAAGGAAAGGGAATGGAAGAATATAACTTGGAGGGAATTTTTATGGGTCAAGCCTAGACGTGGTGTACAGAAATGCAGCTCATATTCCATTGACCCAGGCTCAATCATATGGCTATACCTAACTGCAATGGTCTGAGAGATGTAGTCCCCTTCTGGAAATTCACCTACAGAGAAAGGTACATACTTAAGTAACAGGGAACCTGGATTTTTGACAGATTACTCTGTTCTGCTATAGCACTCATCCAAAATTTATACTAAAATAATGTATACTTACATATATAGGAATAATTATCCAGGATTAGGATTTTTTTTAATAATGCAAGAGATGCAAATACATTAACCTTATATTAAGATAGAGCATTCTTCTGTTCCTGTTGGTGTAAAAAACAAAAACAAACAAATGAAAAACCTTGAGAGCACTGTTTTTTTTCCTAGCAGTTTCTCAAGTTACTATTTTATAATAGATCTTCAAATTATGAGAAATATTTTCAGATATTTAATATGCCAAGTATGCAATTAAGAGTATCTTTAACCTGTTTCATAAATTTAAAATGGAATGGGACAGTTTTGAGGACTTTGCTAAAATAGTGTATTCGTTATTAAAGGATATAAAATGCATAACCCTCCCCCCCCCCCAACCTGGGTTTAGCCTACCTCCTTAGGAATCAGACCAAATGCTCTGTAAATAGCCAAGTCCTTCCTATACTCAGTGGAGTCTCATTTTTTAGCTTCTCAGGAAATTACTTTTTTTGTTTTACTCTGGCTTTTTAAGCTCTATACTTATATAAAGATGATTTGACATCCTTGGCAAATAAAGTGAGATACTTTTTTTTTTAGGCTTGTGACTAATCAAACCTCACCAAGTGCATGGCCTCATTCAACAGTAAAGGAAGCCTGCTCTTTAATATGTAATGTTGTCCTCAATATACAATTAAAGATAAATGATGAACTATAAATTCAGTCCTATTATTCATACTTGACAGCGAACATAATTATATCGTATCTAAATCTTCCAAATAACCAAGATACTCAAATCTTAGGTTGAAACTTTTTGTGAAGAAGTCTAAATTACTGAAGAGATCAGGTGAGAAAGATTTGACTGGAGATTGTCTATAGTGAGAAGAAGAAAGAATAATATCCTTTGAGACACTGTTATATACAAATTCTTTGTATAAAAATAAATGCTGACCATAACATGATAAAAACTCTAATAGTTAGATTTATTATTATGTTCAAGGCTAAATAAGGCAATTTTACTTCTTTTACTTCCCATCTTTACATATAAAAACACAAAAATCTGTTTATATTAATAACATCATAGTATCAGGTATGTTAGTCAAATTTTGGCTCTACAAATTATAGGTTGTGTGCGTGTAGGCAGTTTACCTACACTTTCTGTGCCTCAATTTCCTAATCTAGAAAATAAGAATAACACTTCTATTACATCATTGGTTTACTGTGTGAATGAAATGAATTAAAATACATAGAATATTTAGAACTGTTTCATAAATATTCTCTATTAATGTTAATTGACACTGGTTCTATGATAAATTTTCTATAATGTAGAACACATTTTATCCCAATTTTCTGGACAGAGAACTAATAGTCCTCATTTTTTGGCTGGGATTTATGTCTCCTTCTTTCTTTAATTTATAGATTTAGATCCCCAATACTGATATGAATAAATTGACACCTATCCAGTTCCATCCCTGCCTTCATCATTGTTCCCAAATCTCTTTCCTTGAAATATGTAATCAGAAATAAAAGACCATAGTTTAAGTCTGTAATAGTATTTGCAAGGGAAATTTAAAAAAAAATAATTAATGAATAACCTTTGCCATCATATTGATTGAGTACAGATTCAGGCTTTTTTTTTTAACTTTATTTATTTATTTTGGGGGGGGGAGGGAAGGGTAGAGAAAGAGTGAGAGAGGGAGGGAGTGGGGAAGGGGCAGTGAGAGAGAGCCCACATGGGGCTCAAACTCAGGAACCCACTAGATCATGACCTGAGCCAAAATCAAGATTCTTACACTTAACCAACTGAGCCACGAGATGCCTCAAGAGTCAGTTTTGTTGGGGCGCCTGGGTGGCTCAGTTGGTTAAACGTCCAACTTCGGCTCAGGTCAGGTTTGTGGGCCTGAGTCCTGCGTGGGGCTCTGTATTGACAACTCAGAGCCTGGAGCCTACTTCAGATCCCGTGTCTTTCTTTTTCTCTGCCCCTCCCCTGCTTGTGCTCTGTCTCTCTCTCTCAAAAATAAATAAAAGTTTTAAAAAAGTCAGTTTTGTTGAGAGAGGATACTGAAATCTTTATTCAGTGAGAAGAGGCACAAGAACAACAAAAAACTTCTCTGAATATTTAAGTTCAATATTCTGTTTCCTCATTTATCTTTGAGGCTGAGCTTCATTTTTTTCTTAGGTGGGGGGGGACTTCATTTTTGTCTTCAATTCTTCCCCATAAAATATGACTTAAAGAATTGGTTCCTTTAATTTGCAAAATAAGAGTTCAAACTATGTTAACTGCATTCAACAAGGATGGGACATGGGTTAAATAGAAGCACAAATGTTCTTTGAGCATTTAATAATCTAACATATTTTATAAAATCCCAAAAAAGAGGATTAACCTTGCTGTTTATTCCAAACATAATTGTTCATAGAACTTTGTTTTCCCCTTCAAAGAACATTTCCAAAGGAATAATGGACCTTGACATGACCACGGTTAACATTACTATATAAAGAATATATTTGTGACATTTCTCTTTGACATAACTCAGACAGTTATGTTATCTTACTAGATATGCCAAGACTTAGAATGTCCGCCACACCTTCTGGGGAAATCTGACTCTAATCCATGTGTTGTGCCTCAAGACTCTGGCACAAGGACTGTCAAATCATAGACAGGCTAGTGATGCACTGCCCAGCAGGCTGTAAGAAATACATGCTTTGACATGGCATTCACTCTCTCTAGAATTTGAATTATAAAGTACCAACTTAATTGTTGTAGAACAAGTGATTCAAAGCTGAGGATGCTTTGAAAGAAAGAGTTGCAAGCATTGGAATCATTCTATGTTGATGTCTGCAGCTACTGGCATTTCTGCTCAGTCCCTCTCCCCTAAAATTGCCTATCCCTCCTGACACGTGAGTTTCTAGCAATGTTTCACTAGGAAGCTCTGCTCTGACCATATTTCAATTGGACACTTTCTCCCAAGATGAAATTAGAATGAACAGAAAGACAGATTTTCATATTACTGGACTCTGAATGTGGGCTTAGGAATTCTGGGTGGATATGTTTTATCATGCAAACTAGGGAACTATAAAAAATGGGTCTATAGAGAAGGAGGAAGAATGAAGGAAACATGCAATGAGAAAGAGATGAATGTTCAAGCAAAACACTTCTGGTTCCATTCTTGAAAACCACCTGTATGTTTGCCCTTGGAGTCTTACCTGTGCATATCTTTAATATCCCACTTCCCTTTAAAAGTAAGATGGTTGTAGTTAGTTCTTGTTATATGCAATCAAGAATCCTAATCTAAAAAATAAATTACAATTTTGGAGGGAACAGAGACTTTAAGTAAGAAAAAAAAAGTAGGAGTCATTGACCCAGAAAAAAATGGAAAATTATCAGTATCTAGAAGAGAATGGAGAGTTTGTGCCCAGAAGCAGGAATACTATGAGATACCCCATGGAGCCAGAAAGAAAGAGAGAATAACTATTCTTCAGACCTATCTCATTCCTCCAATTTCTGATCACAATTCCAGCCACATTTTCTTAAAGTGCTTGTCACCCTCTTCTTGAGGTAATTTTAGGAGGGAACTGTTTTACCCAGTGCAATGAGATTAACTAAGAAGTTATTGACCATAGGATATTTAAAGAGGGAGAAAGCTTGCTCAAGTGCATTGATGCCCTTACATTTGCCTGAGTGGGTAAATCAAATTGGATATGTAAACCACAATAGCATGCATGCCTGATTAGCAATCTTGAAATAAATGTTATGCTCAGACATTCTCTGGGCAAAGCATGTCACAAAATGTGGACAGATTCTTATAAGAAAAAATATTTTCAGCTAAGATAAAAGGAATATATAAAATGTGTTATTTCAAATATTATTCTCTAGGGACTTGTTTTATGTATTTACCTACCAGTTTCTGTCTAATAAGTGTGTGAACAATACTGTCAACTTCCTTCAGATGTTAGAAAAGACTACAGGATAGAATTTTTCAGAGGAATCCGAATTCATTTACAAAGAGTCTATATTAATAGAGAAGTAAAAAATAAGAATTTTGAATGAGGTATATATTTTTTCCCCATAGAAGTTTAGCAGTTTAAAATATCAGTTATCTGACAAAAGAATAATGTTTTGTATTTTAGGGCACAGATAATTGTATCCAATTGTATTAAAATACAGAGCTAATTAGATTTCTAATTATCACAGTATCTATTTCTCTTCTTCTATTTTTTCCCCTCCATTATCAGTTTAAATCTTGCCAAAGAGGAAACCCGTTTATTGGATCTGCTTGAAATGAATGATAGATAACACATTTAGGCTGGACTAGACTCATCTCGGTTCAAGATTATATACAAAAATATTTAACTTGTTTTATTGACACATAAGACACACACACACACACACACACACAATAATTGGTGTAAAACTCAGTGGATTTTTAGAAATTGAGCATACGTGTAACTGCAACTTAGGGCAAAGGTAGAATATTACATCCCAAACCCTCCTATTCTCCTCTTCAGATGCAGTTTTCCCCACTACCCAAGGTTAAGAACTATCCTAACTAAACACCATAGGTTAGTTTTGTCTGGTTTGTTGTTACATAAATATAGCTTCAAAATATGTACTTCTTTGTTTCTGGTTTCTTTCTCTTAACATTGTTTGTCAGATTCATCCATGCTCTTGTATGTAGTTGTAGCTTGTTCATTCTCATTGCAACTACTCATGATGCGATTACTGTCGATCATATGAATATGCTACAATTTATTTATCTATCTACCAATGATGGACATCTCTTTTTTTTTTCAGATTTTAAATCTATGTGGCTGTGCATGAATTGTCATTATATCACATAAACCAGAATCTCATGTTTCAGAACTTTTCAAGTTTTTTTGAGTGGATATACAATTGGGCACCATTTTGTAGGATATTGATCATATCTGGTACAGACATATCAATGTTCATAGTTGAGGACTAACTCACAAACTACCTCCCTATGACTGCATCTTCAAGCTATTCCTTTATTAAAAACAAATAAAAACAAAACTCTCTTCTGGAATTAAAGATTTGTTCGAAAAATTATTGATTTTTCACTTGAAAATTGTTCATATACTTTTTTTTTTTAAAATCCAGAGATTTGGGCTTTCTTCCACTTCCTATTTCAGAGAAGACTTTCTTCTTGCTCTCTGAGCTTAAATATTGATCCATTTCGAGCCTATATACCTTGTAGTATTTCCTTAGCAATGAGGTTATCTCCTCACTACTCCCTCTATCTCCATACACTGCCCTCCTACTCCATTGCCCACTTCTGGGAACTGAGTACTGGGCACTCTAAGCTTTTGCCACCTTTCACTGGAGCTTTTAAGAAGAAAGTGTAGTTAAGGTCCCATTTCCCTCCTGTGTTGTTTCTTTAGGCAATTCCACCAACAAATAAAGCTTTCCTTAAGGCAACAGGTAGGGCAATTTCAGAGAGAAATTACAATGTATAAAGGAAATCTATAATTTGAAAAGGAAAGGTTGAGTACAAAGTGGTTAGGGAAGTAAGACCTAAACTCAGACTACTTGGATTTGAAACCACACTCAACCTTGGGTGAATAATTTTGCCTCTCTGTGCCTCAGATTCATTCAGACTGCAATTCCAGTTTACAGGAGAAGGCAGCTGAAGGTTAATTCATCAAGAAGGGTTTCTCTCCCAGGTGTCCCTACTTTGAGGCATGCCAGCTCTCAGTTTCTTATCTGCTTCCTTGTGGAAACCTTTCTTCATCAGTTATTTTGCTGAAAATATTTACCCTTTCTAACCCCATAGGAAAATGACACAGCTTTCAACTAAACACAACCTTGCCCAGAAGAAGGGGCTCACTGGCTAGATCTATTTGTGCCCCCTGATATGTAGTCTGAATGAGTTACTTTTAGAAATCACCTGGAGGGCAGTGAGGAGTAGTACCAGGGAGGGGAATCATCTTATCCAGTTTCCAGTGACTCTCTCTTGGGTCAAGGGCAGATGTGACACCTTGTTGGATTTCATTATTGGCACTACCATCACCAACTACTATAGGCAGATTGATTCTTTAGCCGTTTGGTGTTCTTTTAAATGAAGTATGTGCAGTCCTCAAACAGGCATTACTTTTGGCATAGTTGTATGATGTAAATCCATTTAGAAAAGGGAAAATTTCTTCTTTTAACAAGGTGATCCATATTTTCCGTTGAGCTAAATAATCCTCATGTATTGGGGGGAAAATAGTGTATTTTCTGCTTTGCTTAAGGTTTAGCTGCCCATCAAATAATAAAAGCATCAAATTATGCCTCCTTCTTTTTCCCCAAGAAGAGCAGACTTATTTTTTAAGAGTTCTGCAGCCTTCTTTGGTTGCCAATTTTTTTCATTGCATTTTAAACCATATTATTGTTAATTTCATATTATCTAATATTTCAAATATTGATGACTTAAATATCCATAAAATTTATAAGTTGTGAGTCATATGTAATTATTTCCTAGTGCCAGAAACAATGTAGGTACTCAATACCCATTGGCTGTCTGACCTATTCAATTTCTTTTTCTTATTAATTTAGTAAAAACTTGCATCAGAATAAACAAAGTTCTCTTATTTGTATGACTTTAAAAAGTATTAAAGGATCAATAATCAAAATACTTTTAGAATGTTACAAAATTGTTACTATGCCAAAAACAAATAAGTAATAAAGAAAAAATTTAAATAAATGTTTTGTTTTAATATTAATCTCACTTGTTTGGTTATTAGATTGTACCACATATAGATGATTTCCTTTCATGCATGCAGTAGTCTCTCCTCTGCATTAGAAAATAGGAATATAGGGGCGCCTGGGTGGTGCAGTCGGTTAAGCGTCCGACTTCAGCCAGGTCACGATCTCGCGGTCCGTGAGTTCGAGCCCCGCGTCGGCTCTGGGCTGATGGCTCAGAGCCTGGAGCCTGTTTCCGATTCTGTGTCTCCCTCTCTCTCTGCCCCTCCCCCGTTCATGCTTTGTCTCTCTCTGTCCCAAAAATAAATAAACGTTGAAAAAAAATTTTTTTTAAAAAAGAAAATAGGAATATTTCCACAGAATATCCTAAGCAACAGTTCTTTTTTTAAACATCTACTCTGGGCTATCCATTGTGGTGGTTGCAGAGGTATAAAAAGATTAAAAGTCTAGATTCTTGACATTAACAACATGGAATACAACTAGAGGACAGAAAATCAGTTTAATTAATTAGAAGGATCTATATGATGTTAGCCTGGTCAGTAAATACCCATATTTGTTGGAAGAAATAAAGAAATTTCACAATGTAGAAGGACCTTTAACTGAGAATTGAGGAATAAAGAATGATTTGGCAGATGAACTGGTGGGAGAGTGCATTTCAGGCAAAGGAAAAAGAATACAGGAATGCATAGAGGTGTGAGAGAACATGATGTCTTCAAGGGACCACATGAACTCCATTAGCTCTAGTTATTAATATTCAAGATGTGATCCCATGATGTTTGTTATGCAGCTTCTTGAGTTTATAGGCTCAGAGTAGATTCTGGTGAGAGTGTAAAACCTCAGTTTGGCTTCAGTCTACATTATCCACTGTAGTATTTGGAAAGTACACTATTTGGGGTTATACCTACGTTGTTTGAGTAATTGATCTAAAAATACTAGAATCCCATCTAGCTAGCCAACTTTGCACTTATTCTCCACCTATCAGAATTGTGGTGGGAAAAGATATTGGTAGTATACAAACACCCTGAAAAAACAAACAAAAACAAAAACAAAACTGACCTTGGATCCATACCTGAGAGATAAAGAGTTGGTAAAGATAATTTTCAAGGTCCAATTCAATCTGCTGGTGATAACCAAATGGCTCTACCCATAGGAGCAGTTCTTCATGGGAGAGGCTGGCCGTGAGGCCATAATATGAAGGTGTGAGCACCTAATGAACTTACCCAGTATGGTGAGTTCTATTTTTTGCAGAAAATCTAATACCAAGCCCCATCACCTCATGATGATAGTGCTGTAGTATTGTTGACAGATATATTCTGATTAAACTGTACTACATATCTACTAGCCTCCAAACTATGTCTGTCTTTGGATATCTATTAGGTAGTGTCTTCCTTATGCATCCTTTAAAATCCTTGTACTATTTGCAGTTGACTGTGTGAGTTTTGGTTAATTGCATCTCCAAGTATCCAACATAATAAATACAGTCAAGTTTCTTGATGAAGAGTGGGTGGCTGTTTCTGCAATTAGGGCTTGTCTCAGTGCTGAGAGGCAAAATAGGGCAAGGATAGCTACTGAACCACACTCATTTTAAGAATAAAAAGTCTGGGGTGCCTGAGTGGCTTGGTTGGTTAAGCATTTGACTCAATTTCAGCTCAGGTCATGATCTCACAGTTTGTGAGTTCAAGCCCCACATGCTTGGTATTCTCCCTCTCTCCTCCTTCTTTCTTCCCATCTGCATTCTTTCTCTCTCTCTTTCTTTATCAAATAAATAAATAAACTTAAAAAAAAGAAATAAAAATCTAAGGTTTGATGGAGTTAAGTGAATTGTCTACTGGAATATGTAATAGTAGGGCAAGAGTATAAATCCATTTCCTAGGTTCTCCGTCAGTATATCATATTGACTGTTATTTTTCAAGTTTCTGCTGGTGTTATTAATGTTGTTCCTCTGTTTGTTTTGTTGATTGGTTAGCTGTTGTTGTTGTTGTTACATTTATAGAGCACTTTTCGTATTCTAAGATCAGTGCTTTATACCACATGCTTATTGAAAGTAAATTAAAATATTTCTAATTTTAGTTTTCTGTTCAGAAACAATTCCTTCTCATTCCTTTCCATATCCCTTCTCCCACCTAATAGTTAAACTGCATGATGGTTTAGAAAAATGTCTCAGGTGTTGTGATAATTTGTTCATATATGACATGGAATATTTTGGCAAACATATTTCTACTTCATTAGACCTTATTTCAACTCATCTCAGGCACCACAAGTACAAAACTGCACCAGTGATATAGCTTTAATATCCCTTTTCCCAAACATAATGAAAGTAGTAATCCATCACCTACTCTCATTTGCTGCCCTCAGTAACTTAATTTCCCACTCCAACTTAGAATGGTTTAATTTCTTTCTTCATTGATCCCTTATTCTTAAATAAAATGGATTTAACTTCACTTGGAGATAAGTTTTATATATTTCAATTGTTGTTTATTAACTATTTACAGTTTTAACTTTTTTTTAAATTATTAACTCAAAATAAGCTCTTATTCTGTTATGTCTTTTGTGTTTTTTTATTTCTTAGAGCTCATTATTTTATTTCATTTTTCTTTGCTACTTTCCTAGTTGAGTCAAAATCTACAGCAAATACACACAAGCACAATAACATACATGTGGCTTATGCTATAGTTTTGTTCAGCATCTTAACTCTTATTGAAGGAAACCACTTTTTGCTTTTAAATTGAAACACCTTTTATTCTTTCCAGTGTATATGTTCAATTTATCAACACTTGACTTTACTTGTCTTCAAGGTTGATCTTTCTAAAGTTATAAGATTTGTTTTGGTGCTAACTAGTTTGCAGTTTTGATTTCTAGATTACTGTATGTCAGATTTAATCATAACACTGTCAGCTGGTCGAAAGGCTCAACTCCATTTTTTCTACTTCACTGATTTTTCCTTCATTCTGGCTTAAGTCATCATTCCCTATAGGGGATTTGACAGACTAATTCTAGAAGTAAGCATTTGCCCAAGCTATTATTTCTGTGTCTGTTTCATGATGTGCCTCAAATGGTTTTAAATTAATATTTAGATGTTTTTATTACTCATAATTTTGTCTTTATATTGTTGCTTGCTCTAATGCATAAAATTATTTGAAAAAAATTTCTTTGGTAAATTTGTTAATAAATTTTAAATCCTTATCTGACATATTAGTGTTGAGGAGAGTAATTTGGGGTGTTGTTGAAGAGAAATATGTAGATTTTTCAACTAAATTGCATTTTGCAAAAAAAAAATTGCCTTTGCTTTTAAGTAATGAATATTAATGTAAGCATAAATCATGCATTTATTGCAATTTTATATGTTTTAAATGGTATTATTCAATGATATTTACTACTGAATTATGAAGAAACTTTTTCCAATAAAAAAGCAGGAGGCATTATAATTTCTCTCTTATTAAATCATCATTGTTTTTTAAAAAATTTTTAATGTTTATTTATTTTTGAGAAAGAGGGAGACAGAATGTGAGCAGGGGTGGGGCAGAGAGAGAGGAAGACACAGAATCTGAAGCAGGCGCCAGGCTCTGAGGCTGTCAACACAGAGCCCGGTGGGGGGGGTTGAACCCATGAACTGTGAGATCATGGCCTGAGCTGAAGTTGGACACTTAACCAACTGAGCCACCCAGGAGCCCCTCATCATTAGATTTTTGAACTGATAGAAGGAAACTTCTGATTTACTGGCTCTTCAAAATATGTGAATGTTGGGTGTGTGGTGTATGTGATGAAGTGTGTATTCAGCGAAGCTTTGGTGGCCCTACTGCTTCTGTGTTACCTTGTCTTGAACAGGTAGACTGTTATACCTTGCTCAGAGGAGATATAACTTAAAGAATGTTAGTGGAGGGGCACCTGGGTGGCTCAGTTGGTTAAGCACCTGACTCTTGATTTTAATTAGGTCATGATCTCATGATTCATAGGTTTGAGCCCCACATTGGGCTCTGCACTGACAGCACAGAGCCTGCTTTGGATTTTCTCTCTTCCTCTTTCTCTGCTCCTCCCCACTTGTGCTCTCTCTCTGTCTCTGTCTGTCTCTCTCAAAATAAATATGTAAACTTGAAAAAATGTTAGTGGAGTCATTGTTTATAACCTGAGGCTTTTAACTTAAAGAAAGTTAGGATTGGCCTCCAACATCTGTAAGACGATGTACAAGTATGATTCTGGTCCACTGACAGACACTGGAAATACCCAGAGAGAAGGCAGAATAGAACTAAATTCTACTTGCGGTGGGCATGAAGTCAAGCAAGGAAGGAATTCTCAATTTCATATGTTTTCCACAGGTAGCACAATAAGAATTGGTAGGTGGAAGGACCCTGAATAGGATCAGGGCAACTCAACATTGCACTAGGAAAGTAAAATATCACACAGGAACTAGAATTCCCAATAGAAAAAAAAATATGTCTGAATGTCCTTGTCTGTGTGTGGTGTATGTGATGAATTACACTCAAACACATTGAAGATGTTAAAAGAAGGCTGATAATTCTCAGTATCCTGGCATGTGAAGCACACTCAGATGTTCAGTGTATTCGGATGTATTCAGATGCACAGTCAACTGTATGCTCCTCTTCACAGAAATATAGAGAAAAACAGATTTTTGACATAGTAATAACAATGGAGGTGAGAGTCCAGCAACCCAGCAGCCTGTGTCTGGCAGTAAAGGTGCTCATTGTGGTGACTCTATAACTACACCGGCCCTGGGTAATGATCTGGTGTATATTAAGCTGTCCAGCCTGTCTGAACTCCTACTCATTTTCTCTAGCATTTTTGTGGTTCTGGGAACTACCCAATGCTTTATAATAAGTCCCTTTTCACTTAGATACTCAGTTGATTTTTATTGTATTCTAAAAAAAACAACTGACTGGTAATCACATAAATAACCTTCTGAATTTTCCCCTTATTCCTTCTCATGGGCTGGCCTGGCCATCTTATTTCTATCCCTGTCCTTCTGTTTTAAATGCCTATGCCAGATGCTCTAAATATATAGTATTTATGTTTTGTTTTATGCTTTTCTGGTTTGTTTTTAATTCCCTTTCTTAGTTGCAGGTGCATAATGTTTCAGCCAGGTACACAGGTTCCACAATAAAGACCAGATTTCTCAGATTCCATATACCACTAAGTGTGGTCATATGTCTAAAATGTGGCCAGTAAGATGAGAGTGGAAGTGATGTGTGCAACTTCCAGTTCCTTCCCATAATGGGTGTCCTTCACTTCACCTCATTCTCTTTTCCCACTTGTTGGAATTCATGTATGGTAGTGAGTCACCTTGGAAATGTGTGTGAGTTCAACATACTAGGAGCAGTGAAGCAGCAATTTCAGCAAGCTTGGGCCTTTTTGACTTATCAAAACAGAGTTTCCATACCTACTCAAGTTTTGAAGTAATAAAAGAACCTCTTTGAGTTAGAAGGACACATGATTAATGATACTCAACCTTATCAAAATTTACTTCACTACCACTTACCTGTGATGAAGATTTTTAACCGTCTTCTATTGGTTAATGTCATCTTTTAGGCATTAAAATACACTTTCTTATGTGTTTTTGTTTGTGCTAACTTTCAGACAATAAGGTTCTAAATGGAAGAGGCCAACTATTTGTAAGGTATCAAGAATGACACAAGAGCTTAAAGAGTTAAGTCAAGCACACGTGAGTCTGATATTATTTACTCCAGGTCATACCAACTACATATTCTGCCATGTCATAAATATATCATTTCCTAGGATGAGCAGTAGGGTAACTATAACAAGAGAAATCTAAATCTCTGTGCAAACCTGATTCTAACAGGTCTCTTATTGGTTAAGAATCACTGAGATTGTTTTCATAGGACCTTTAGTAGATACTTCCCCCAGATGATATGTATCCATTATGGAGCTTTTGGCCAGAATATTGGTGAAAACCATTCCCAGACTGAAGAGGTTTTAATGCTTAATTATAAGGCCCAATAATTATTAGAATAATATAGTGCTAGTTATTTTTCAATATCATGTACATAAATGTGAGTGGTTCTGGTTACATGATGCATGTGGAGGAGATGGTATACACAAATACTTGTTTTCTCCTGGAAATGAAAAGTCACTTTTTAGCAGGAGGCAATCTTATTCAATTCAGGTAAGATTTCCTGAATATTTAAGGATCATTATCTAATAAACATTTAAAAATGAAAAGCTCTGACAGTTTAAAAAGAGAACCTATAGTTATTTTGGTGACACTATTTGATGAAGTTTGAATGTGGCAGAGAAGTTTAATTTTTCAAGATAATGGTTAGCATGGATAATTCATAATAAGTCTAACAATTCAGGGCTCAAAGCTGTTAAATAATTGCAACTGGATTGCCAATTGGCTTTACTCAAATCTAAGAGGAACCTTTAATGTACTTAATATTTTGCTGAAACATAATTCAGTCTCAATGACTTTGAAAGGGACATTAATAGTTTTCTGAAAATATAACCTTGAAAATTAAATCCATTATATATTTCCAAGATTATGGATGAAACTACTCTGTCAAATAAGTCATTACATTAGCATAATGAGGTATGAGGGGAGATATAAGTGAGAAACAGCAAGTAAAAGGTACTTTGTACCACGATTTGCTTACGTTTAACCAAAATGACCTTTAAAAGTAGGGCTGAAGGGTCAGGTTTATCATCACTTTTCCAGGCTTCAAGTAATATATTTCTATTTAGCAGAACAATTTGCTGAAAATTGCTGTCGTAAGAATTATGCTTGGTCCAGCTCCCTACCTGCAATACACAGGGTTTGAGTGGAAGCAACCTCTGAGAACAGCAGTTAGCCAACCATCACTTCCCTGAAGCAAAACACCTGGTGTACATAGCTATCGCTTCCCTCTATAAAGCAAGCAAATCAAAAAGCAGACAAATCATTAAAAACTTATTCTGAACATATATATGCCAAAAAAGAAAATAGCAAAATCTTAAAATGCTAAAGAAGTAGCATGCTATGAATATATCTATCATACTGAGGCTGGTAAATGTCAATTTGTCTGGTCATCCAGCTTTGGATGTGATTTTTAAGTGTTTTCCCAAAGAATAATATGTATACAGAATCACGTTAACATTTTTGATTGAGACTAATAGATTAAATTTTTCAGGTGCATTTCTTCATTCTTTGTATTCAAATGAAGGTATTTTCCCTAACTGCTTTGATATCCTCTAACTTGAGAAATCCTCCTCAACTCAAAGACAGCTGAGGGATGTAATGCCCAGCAGAGTATCTGACCCTCAACAGGCATAAGTAAATATTTTTTGAGTGAATATTGAATGTATGAGTACTGATTAACTTAAAAAGAAAGCATTTATGTTCACTTATGACATTGGTTAACAAATGATTGACAGAATCCTCTTGGGAAATGATTTAAAATTCTTTAAGATTTCCTCATTCTATAAAAATAGTGTTAGGAGTATCTTTTCCTCTGTTTGGTAGTTCTGATGTGCTATGCTTGTCAAAACATCAGCTTCTTTGCTGTGTCAGTGACTTTTAAAAGAGGACAAAACTGAAACTGATTCAGCTCACCATAATGGTGTTGATGATAGGGATAAAAGAGATCCAGTGAAGCTGTTCTCCTTGACCTTTACTGGCAAACCTCAGTTAAGAGGTAGTCACTATGGGAAGCTATGTTATCTAAGAGCTCTGTATATAGTCAGGGGCAGCAGGACCTACATTATTCATAGATGCAATATACTGATACGGGGTGGGGGCTTCACACTCTAATTTAATTTGTCCTGGAATTGAATTCAACATTAGTCCTAAAGACATGAATTAAAAGAGCTAAATGAAAATTTTAAAAAGTAGAATACAAACACTGATGATATAAGTACTTCAGGGTCTAATTAAATACACAATTCAAAGAAGTTGTCACTAGTTGCCATTCTTTTCAGTAGATAGTATAGCTCAGCAGTCTGAATGGATTTAGGTAAATGAGATATTATGCAATCAGAGTAATAATTCCATACATTATAAAATGCTGCTATTTATAAACTATAGTAAATAATAATGATAAAGTGAAATAATACAAAAAATAGGATTTTAAAATTATATGACACCTAATATGCCTCTGTCCTTTAAGTAGTGGTGCTTAACTTGTCATCACACTCCATTGTGGATTTGATAAATATTATTGTAATAATTACAGTTAAATTATTCAATTGTACAAGTGATTTCATTTTTTTTAATTGGAGTGCTTATAAATGGTCCATATAATAGCTACACTTGCTGTCATGCACAATTCAATGAACTTTCTCTGATAGAAGAAGAAAAGGGAGAGAACAAGAAATTGACATATCTTGTTGTCCTTTTTTTTTTTTAGCTCTTCAGCATCTTGTAATCTGGTGAATTCATAGGACTATATCATTCATGCATGTACATATATGTTATATGTTTTGTAATAGGGGAAAAGTTTAAAGACTTTCTGATGCTTTACATACTCATTATCTCTATACTGTTATGTTCAGCTGAGAAGTGGACACTGCCAAGTTCAATTTAGAATTCATTGGCAAGTCAGGTTAAAGTTTATCAGCTTCTTTATGTCTGTGCTTCATTGCTTCTGAAATCACTTCCTTTCCTCTTGAACGTTGCCAACCTCTTTTAGGGTGAGCTAGTTGTGAGCATGAATCCAAATTATCATAGCACCCATTGCACTTTAATGATTATTTTTTCAATTGCTATTAAACAAAACATGAATGGCATGAATAAACCTGATGCTTTAAAAAATTATTTGCTCCATTCTAGATTGTTTTAGTGCTTTCAACTACATTTTAAACCAATGTAATGACCATATGATGTAAATACTATTATACTAACTTTTGGTTGAAAAATCTGAGATTTATCAAAGGTTGCAAATAACTGAAAACTTGATATTGAAATTCAACTCCATGTGGATTATAGAGGCCAAGCTCTTTCACCAAACATAATGACAATAATAAAATATCCTTTGAACTTTTCTCATGGATTGCATCTTTTAGAGAGTTTTTCCCCTCAGGTCAGAAACAAGACAAGGATGTTCACTCTTCACCACTTTTATTCAATATAATCCTGGCAATCCTAGTCACAGCAATCAGACAATAAAAAGGGGAAAAAGCATCCAAGTTGGCAAGGAAAAAATAAAACTGTTACTATTTGCAGTTGGCATGATACTACATATAGAAAATCCTAAAGACCCCATCAAGAAACTTCTAGAATTGATAAATGAATTTGGAAATGTTGCTGGATATAAAATAAGTGTACAGATATCTATTGTATTTCTATACATGATAAAGAAGCAGCAGAAAGAGAAAGAAAAGTATCTCATTTACAGTTGCACCAAAAATAATAAAATACCTAAGAATAAACTTAACCATGGAGGTGAAAGACGTGTACTCTGAAAACTATAAAACACTGATGAACAAAACTGAAGACAACACAAAGAAATTGAAAGACACTCCATGCTCATGGATTGGAAGAACAAATATTGTTAAAATGTCTATACTACCCAAAGCAGTCTACAGGTTTAATGCAATCCCTATCAAGATACAATAGCATTTTTCACAGAACTAGAAGAAACTATCCTAAAATTTGTATGGAACCACAAAAAAAACCTGAATAGACAAAGAAATCTTGAAAAGTCTGGAGGTATCACATTTCCAGATTTCAAGTTATATTATAAAGCTATAGTAAAACAGTATGATACTGGACAAAGATAGACACATAGATCAATGGACAAAATAGAAAGCCCAGAAATAAACCCACAACTGTATGGTCAATTAGTCTTCAACAAAGGAGGCAAGAATATGCAATGGTAAAAAGACAGTCTCTTCAGCAAGTGATTTTGGGAAAACTGGAAAGCAACATGCAAAAGAATGAAACTGGACCACTTTCTTACACCATACCCCAAAACAAACTCAAAATAGATTAAGGACCTAAATGTGAAACCTGAAAAACCAGAAAAAATCCTAGAAGAGAGCACAGGCAGTGTCTTCTCTGACATTGGCTGTGGCAACATTTTTCTAGATACATCTCCAGAAGCAAGGGGAAAAAAAGCAAAAGTAAACTATTGAGACTACATCAAAATAAAAAGCTTCCGCTCAGCAAAGGAAAAAAAAATCAATAAAACCAAAATACAACCTACGGGATGGGATGAGAGAATATATTTGCAAATGACATATCCAATGAAGGGTTAATATCCAATATATAAAGAACTTATATAACCCATCACCAAAAAAAAAAAAAAAAAAAGAAAAGAAAAGACAAGAAAAGAAAAGAAAAGGAAAAAAGAAAAGAAAAGAAAAGAAGAAAAGACCCACAAATAATCCAATTTAAAAGGAGCAGAAGACGTAAACAGACATTTGTCCAAAGAAGATATACAGATGGTTTACAGACAATGAAAAGATGCTCAACATCACTTATCATCAGGGAAAAAAAATCAAAACCACAATGAGTTATTACCTCACACCTGTCAGAATGGCTAAAATCAAAAATACAAGAAAGAACAGCTGTTGGTGAGGAGGTGGGGGATACAGAACCATAGTGCCCTGTTAGTGATAATGCATATTGGTGTAGCCACTGTGGAAGACTGTATGGAGGTTCCTCATAAAATTAAAAATAGAACTACTGTATCATGCAGTAATCACACCACTGGGTATTTATCCAAAGGGTATAAAAACACTAATTAGAAAGGATGTTTGCACTCTCCATATTATTGCAACATTATTTACAGTAGCCTAATTATGGAAGCAGCCCAAGTGTCTATTGATTAGGTGAATGGATAAAGAAGAGGTGGTGTGCGATACACACACACACACACACAGTGGGATATTACTCAGCCATAAAAAAGAATGAAATCTTGCCATTTGTAACATGGATGGATCTAGAGTATAATGCTAAGCAAAATAAGTCAGTCAGAGAAAGACAAATACCATATAATTTCATTTATATGTGAAATTTAAGAAACAAAACAAATGAACAAAGGGAAAAAAAGAGACAAACAAACAAACAAACAAAAAAAGACTCTTAACCATAGAGAACAAACAGATGGTTACCAGAGGGGAGAAGGTGGGTGAAGGAATCGATGAAATAGATGAAGGGAATTAGGAGTGCACTTATCTTGATGGGCACTGAGTAATATATGGAATTGTCGAATCACTATATTGTACACCTGAAACTAATATAACACTGTATTTTTAACTACACTGGAATAAAAAAAAAACTATTAACATGAAACTATGAACCTTGAGCAATTTCTGTTCACTAAGGGTAAGTAAAAACAGACAGAAGGTCATGGGTTACCCATGGTGTCTTTGTGTCTCTTGTTTTCACACACACCTTTAAGATATCCTATAACCTCCTGCTGTATCTTTCAAACCCAAAATATGTTATTCATAATGGAGAGGTTTTTGTTTGTTTGTTTGTTTGTTTGTTTTTTAAATCTAGTAGAATGTGCCACCTTTTAGACTGGTTATAACTGACAACTATTAACAACCTAAAAATGTTTCATTTTGTTTCCCCTCTTTCTGTATATACTATAATGATCATTATTCAGTCTTGTATTATAGAGGAGTTCGAAATGAAAGACTAGCTTATTTATTTTCACCTGCAGTCCATTATTTTACCTAACAACCTGGAATGTGCTAAGAAATAAAATAGGTTCACACTCTTCAAAAGATCTATAAGAAGAACTAAATTATATATCTACTAACTTCTTCACAGATATTAAAGTGATCCAACATTATACCTGCAGTGGTTCTAAGAGGACACTACTTGCTAGAAATCTAGAAAAAATTCACAGAGATCAATAGAAACTCTTAAAAGAATTGTGTGGGTATTTTATTTTTATTACCTTCAAGATACAGATTTAGTAAGCGTTTACTTCTTATTGGCAAAAACAAAAAAAAAAAAAATGGAGTAGTAAAAGAAAGGCAATTTATAAAGTCCTCAAAATAAATCTGAACAAATCCTGAACAAACTGTAGTTAGCCTACTTAAAAATATTTTGTGTTTAGGGGTGCCTGGGTGGCTCAATTGGCTAAGCATCCAACTTTGGCTCAGGTCATGATCCCACGGTTCGTGGGTTCAAGTCCTGCCTTGGGCTCTGTGCTGACAGCTCAGAGCCTGGACCCTGCTTTGGGTTCTTTGTCTCCCTCTCTCTCTCTGCTCCTCCCCCACTCGCTTTCTGCCTCTCTCTGTCTCTCAGAAAATAAATAAAAGTTTAAAAAAATTAAAAAAAATTTATGTTTAGAAATCTGGAAACCATTCTAATAAAATGTAAAAGTTGAAACTTTGTTTTCATTGTAAGAACTTTTTTACTTTATTTACATAATTTGTAAAATTAGTTCAATAAATTTTTAAATTTATTTGTGTATGGGTATGTCAGAGTATCAATTGTCCAATTTATATATTAATGATAATAAATCTGATCACCCAAATCTCTAAGGTTAAAGTCATTGGCATAAGTTGTCTTATGAAAGAAGCATTTTTCTTTAGATTTAATCTACAATTTCAATTTTATTTCGTGATGTTTTTGTTGCAAGTAGAAAAAATTCACAAAATATATTCAGAAAAAAATATTATAGTGTTCAGACTAATTGCTTTAAGTTCTACTTCTGCTATCAATCTTATTCAACTTTAAGATAAAACCAGCCCTTACTAAAAAAGAAAAAAACTCTTTTTATACATAGATCTTCACTAATTAGGAATGCAGGAATTGTGTTGGAAAACCATCTGATATTTCTCTTGTCTTTTAAACAGAAAGTTTTATTTTAACAAACACCATATATATTGAAAACTTTAAAAACTAATTTGAGTTTGATGTTACTAAGTCATTATGTCATTAAATAAATTATCCCTTAATTTGCTTATAACAATATTGCCAGGAAAGTGGGGGAAAAGCTAACACAGATTACTATTACTAGTTGATATAATCACAGTTCTAGTAGACTTACTATAATATAAAGAGGAACGATCACATTTCCATTATATAACTATATAACAAAAAGATCGTTGACTAAAATATACTTATGGGATTATATAATTTCATCTGTGAAAACAAGGAAGAAAAGAAATAATTGCTCATCCAAATCTATATTTTGAATTGATTTTCATTACATGATTCTTGAAAATCCTTGTAGAAAATGTGTTACACTGTATCACGGAGCCCGATCAAACTATTTCAAATGGTTTAGTTTTTTACTGAACAGTGTTAAGGTAGGAAAGATTTATTGGATAAGATTTTGTAAACTAAAAGGTGATATACAAACAATACAAATAGAAGTAATTAGTATCAACAGAATATAGCTGAAGTGCGATAAAATCCTCCAAAATAACATTTTATTGGTCTTTATTATATTTTTTTAATTTTGTTAGTTAATCATGTTCAGTTCTCAGTGTGTGGAGTGAGGGTGTGTGATAAGATGAATAAGCGCTTCTATCCTTTCTTTCTCAATGGATGCAACTGTAAAACCTGGACAGGATATGTAATATCTTTGAGGGGACTCCAGAAAGCAAATTGTAATAGGCAAGTTGGGGAAGAATATCAGAATTCAAAGTAACACCAAATCAACAGCAAGTTCACCACTTTTTTCCTTCCGTATTCTCTAGCTTCAACACACTACAATAGGAAGCCCAGAAGTGGTATTTGGTGCAGACAAAAACATCTCTAGGAAAGCACTGTAGTTTGGACTCAGGATGTGGAAAACGGACCTCCTGACACTTAGAAAGAATGCAGAATCCACCTTCCTCCCCTGTTAATTTTCTCTATTTTCTCATGCTTCAGCTTCCAACCAATTACAAAACATGGCAGCAAAGGTGGCAGTGGGAAGTCATAGGAACCAAAACTCTGAGGAGGAAAACTTTCCTCTTTGATTGGTGCAACTGTGCTCCAAAAAGTGTCGCTGCAAACCCACGTGGCATTTTGTCTCTTTGTCTTTTGATGATGACAGCTTCCTTCAGATGTGGTGAATCTGTGGAACTGTGTGACAGAGCTGGGTAAACAAATCCCCATTGTCTCTCCAATGAAAGTAAAGGGGATTCCCAAGGAACCTAAAATACCAAGGAGAGCTTTAACAGGGTGGAGCTCAGCCAATAAGCCCCATAAAGTTGTCTATAAACCCTTGGATGGAGCCCCAACATGCACATTCATGGATCTGAATCTAGGCAGCAAAGATATAACATTTCTAAATATGAATGCATATATATATATATATATATATATATATATATATATCCTTCAAAATATTTAAAGCAAAAGACTTCCAGAACTTAGAGAAATAGATTAATCTTTAATTATAGATGGAGAAATCAATACTCCTCTCTCAGTTATCTATAGAACCAAAAGACACAAAATCAAGAATATAGAAGAAATGAACACCACCACCAACCATCTGAAATGAATTGATATTTAAACAAGAAGAATAACCAACAACCACAGAATATGAATTCTTTTCAAGGACACATGAGACATTCACCAAAATAGACTGTATCCTGCATCATAAAAAAAAATAATAAATAAATAAATAAATAAATAACACTTTTAAAAGAATAGAAGCAAAATGTGTGTCTCTGGCCTTAATGAAATTAAACTAGAAAACTCAACATACTTCTACATAATTTATACAGTTAAAGAGAAAAATGTCAAGAGCCATAAGAAAGTATTTTAAACTAAGCAAAAACATAACATACCAAAATTTGTATGATGTGATTATACCAGTGCATAGAGGGGAATTTATAGTGTTCAATGTTTATATTAGAATATATTTCAAATCAATAATCTAAATTTCTACTTAGAATAAAGGAGAAAAAGAACAAAATAAATCCAGATTATCAGAAGAGGGGAAATAATGAAGAGAAGAGGTCAATGAAATTTAAAACAGACTTACATTAGTGAAAAAACAGTGAAAGCGAAAGTGGCTTCTGCAAAAGGATCAATATAATTGATACACTTTTAGCAAGATTAAGAAAGAAAAAGAGAAGGCACCAATCACCAATACCAGCAATGAAAAGAGTGTCATAGTAGATTGTGAAAATATTTGAAGGATAACAAGGGACTATGGACATTCTAGGCATGTGCATTTGGCAACTGAGACGAAATAACCCATCTCTTGTCAAGCACAAATGAATAAAACAAACCCAGAATAAAAGAGAAATTCTACAGCTATTATATAAATTTAATTTTAAAATCTTCCAAAAAAGAAATCACCAACTCTGATTATTTCACTTACAAAAATCAACCAACTACTTCAAGAAGACAGTATTTCATTAGGGAGAATTCAAATTAAGACCATGATAAGTTCAATTACATATCTGTTAAAATAGATGAAATAAAAAATACTAACCATAGAAAATACTGGAGAGGATGTTTAACAAACAGATTTATCACCCAATACCGACGAGAATGGAAAATGGTACAGACACTCTAAAAAACTGGCAGTTGCTTAAAAATGCATTTACTATATGACTCAGCAACATTACCACTATTTTATCTAGCAGAATAAAAAGTTATGATCCCTAAAAATACTGTACGTAAATGTGAACAGCAGCTCTATTTATAATTATACCAAACTAAGCAATTAAAAACAACACAAAACTCAACAAATTATTGATACGTGCAACAATTTGAATGAATCTAAAAAGCATTATGCTGTTTGGAAGAAGTCTGTTTCAAATGTTTACATGATGCAAGAATATGATTTCATTTGATTTATTTGACACTCATGAATAAATAAAACTATAATGATGGAGAATGTATCATTGTGGTGTGTGTGACCATAAGTGGATAATACAAGGTAGTTTGAGGATTATGAAGCCGTTTGATATCCTGATTTTGGAATTGTACCAAAAAAGTGAATTATACTGTATGAAAATTAAAAATATAAAATTAAAAGAAAACTAGTGCCTGCAAGGTACTATCTACTGGAAACATAGTTTTGAAAAACAGGTTATTATTATAGAGCAGTCTAGATTAATCAAGACTTAAGGTACAAATAAAAGAAGCTAATTTTCTATTACTTTACATAAGCAGACACATGAGATCATTGTAGAAATTACTGCAGATAAATTTCAAATTGATATTTGAAGAGTAATACCAATATTTGGTCACTGCTACAGAATGAGGATTCTGGATTGCTGTTTTTCTCAGTGCCTTCCTCCCCATAAGCCCAAAGCTAATCTTTCTGCAGGTTTTGCAGTTTGATTCTACCTGTTTTATAGTCTTGGAGTGCTCCTTACCAAGGCCACAGAGCATATTCATACGATCTTTATTCAAAGGGATGCATGCTAAATAAGCAGCATTTAAAGAACTGGTTGGGACATGTAAGAACTGCAATATGTGAGCTTTATTCCTATGATAGTGTTTATTATTTTTGGGGGGGTATTATATTGCTGACTCAATTGTATTAATGTGAAATATTTTATTTAAGTCCTCTCATCTTAGTTTTAACTTGATAACAGAAATTATGTTTAAACATTCTACTTCCAAAAAAACTATTATATGCCCTTTAAGTAGTAATAAACTTAATTAAAAGTAAGTAAAGATGAGATGCTCTTTCCTAGATATCAGAGAAATTTAGTGTTTCTTATATTAAGATCTCTATAATGTGAGATTTCCAATATAGGTATCTGTGTAGTTGTTTCCTATTTTCATTGTTGTAGCACTTAAGGATAAAGGACAAATAAAATATCAGTTGAATTGCTCATATTTTTGAGTATCATAGCAAGGAATTATAAAGTGAATAAAAATTCCATTCTGGTTATTTGATGTGGAGACAACTTCTGTTATTCCAATATCTCTGAGAAGTAAGAATATAATTAATATGCCAAGGGGCTCAAATCACAATGGCAGTCTCTGTTGATAATTATCAGAGGACATCTTGGTATCAATAATATGAAGAGAAAATACAATAATGTAATTATTAAATAAAGACTTCATTAAATTTTTTTTAATGTTTATTCATTTTTGAGAGAGTGAGACAGAGTGCGAGTGGGGGAGGGGCAGAGAGAGAGGGAGACAAGAATCTGAAGCAGCCTTCAGGCTCTGAGCTGTCAGCGCAGAGCCCGACACGGACCTCGAACCCACAACCTATGCGATCGTGACCTGGGCCAAAGTTGTACACTTAGCCAACTGAGCCACCCAGGCACCCCTAAAGATTTCATTTAAATAGAGAGAGCAACTTAAGTGTTTAATGTCTTTTTCCATAAAACTATTTCTTTTCTTCAAACTATTCTCATCTTGGCAGACCTCTGTTTCCTGACTTCTATTTAAAAAGTGTCAAAGATACTGGAAAAAAAAATATGTGTGTTCAGTTTCAAAGAAGGTAAATACATGGGTACTGTTTTTGCTCTGTTTCCCCCACAGATCAGTTTTCTATTCTTTTCTGCCCAATTTGGAGGTCAAAAATTCTAATATTTAGGGGCGCCTGGGTGGTGCAGTCGGTTAAGCGTCCGACTTCAGCCAGGTCATGATCTAGCGGTCCGTGAGTTCGAGCCCCGCGTCAGGCTCTGGGCTGATGGCTCAGAGCCTGGAGCCTGTTTCCGATTCTGTGTCTCCCTCTCTCTGCCCCTCCCCCGTTCATGCTCTGTCTCTCTCTGTCCCAAAAATAAATAAACGTTGAAAAAAAAATTCTAATATTTAATGCTGCCTTTCACTCTTGTTTCCCATTTGTTCTAGTCATTGGAAGGTACACATTATGAGATCACAGGGAGGAAGGAAAGAACATTTGGTCTTTATTTTCCCCTGGCCTGTTCACTGGCCATGGTTTGACAGTGGTAGTAGTTAGTGGACAGAGCTCCTAAGACTACAGCTTTTCTCTGAGTCTAGGTATATCGCCCCATCCTCTTAGCCCTATAAACCTAGAGATGTTAATGATTTCCCACTGTTCTTAGCCTCTGTGTACTTCATGATACTGTATTGATTCTCTTAGTCTTAGCCACATCATGGAAATAGTTTTTTGTGTGTTTGTTTTGTTTGTTTATTTGTTTTATATTCACGTCAATTAACACTTTGAGTGTGGTGCTTCCTGTCTGAATATAGACTGATACAGACTATTATCTCCACCCTGTTTAATGATTTCTTCCTTCATGCTTCAAAAATATTTTTATTTTAAAGGAAATATTTAAAATATTTAAGTGAAATATTTAATACAAGAATATATGTCATTTACTTGTAAATATACCTCTATGATATTATTTGGTATTCCAAATCTATTTGGTGGGAAAATTATTGCAACAAGTCTTGAAATAAAGATACTTCTAAGCAGCAAGAAGTGACTTTACATGAATTGCCAACATTTTCTTTTGCAGTGGGGTAAGACTGACCTTTTCTCAAACCTTTTGCTAATGGATGACATTATGAAGAAAGGCATCATCAGCCTCAAAGGGCACTGTTTGGTCTGGTCTTCGTTCAGGGTATAGAATCCAAGATGAAAGTAAACCTGGCACTTTTACCTTAGTCAACTGGGGGAAGATGTCATTTAAACTCTTGGATAATAGTGGGAAGAAGTCCCACAGTCATTTCCTAGAATTAATGAGAAAATGGCATGAGGCACAAGTTCCTCCCTTTTTTATATTGCTTAATTGGCATACATATTTTTTCAGGGGACTTAAGAAAAGAAACTTGGCAATAGATACATGGCCACATCAAAAGGCATCAAAAGGTTGGATTTAGGACTGTCTACTCTAACATGAGAGTTAAAGCTGGCAAAAGTACTGGGTTTATTTTACTGAAATTAGTTGGAATCCAACAAAATGAAAACTACACTTCCTTTATATCTTTCCAGTTTTGTGTTCTCCTGCTAATGAGCCTCAAAGACTACCACTACCCTCAGGGTAATAGCATAAATGTTTAATTTATGTTATTAATTAAATTGTTAAATAACACTTAAATGCTGCATGAGGAATACAATAATATTTCTGAGAGTGTGACCTTATGTGATTTTTCAGTGTGTTTTCTTATTTAAGTGTCACCCATTTACTAAAGAAAATATATAACATGCTATTGATGTTCAGCTCTTCAGTAGAAATCAGGTGTAAAGTTGCAGAGAAAATAATATAACAATATAATATAATATGTCATAATGTATAAATTTATATTCCTAATATATATGTACAAATAATCAAGATTTTTTTTAATTATTCTCTTAGCACTATATTGAATTATTTAAATATTAGCATTTTCAGGTATATTGTTCAAAAGTAGGCAAGAATTTAAATAATTATCAACAAATTCTCTTTAATGGCTAAAGTTTCTCTGCTGTATATCTAACCAAGCTAATTAAACTCATAAATATGAGACTGGAATAGTAATATTACTGGTTGACTTCTCTGCTGATATGATTAAAAGGTTCTATCAGAGACTAACCTTCAGATATTAAGCTGGGGACAGCCTTTCAAAGAAATGATAGCGATAGGCTTTGAGAGAGAAAGACAACACTAGAATGAAAGTTCAACATGCCCCAAAGGATTTTGCAGCGCATGATGACTGGAGGCCTAAAAGCTAATAAAAGATAAACTTTCTACAAAAGTGCTGTCAAAGAGAAAAAAAATAAAAAGGTGACTAAGAAATAGCCCCGAGAAAGAAAACTTGGGCAAGCTCTCTTTCTATAGCAAAACAGAAAAAAAGATTAGAATGAAGATACATTCAGCTATCATACAATTTTCTGCCTTTTAAAATGCATTTCCTAGAACTGACCTTTACAAAGTTTATTTCTAGTTTCTGGCAAAGTGGAAGAATAAAAGATCACTGATAGAGCGATCTTAATCCTTCAGTCTTTTGTAAAGGAAGAATTAATGATAGAAGGTTTTCTCTACCACATTTGGAAAAAGTTTTTTTTTTTTTTATAAAACCATAGAGAATGATAAGAAGGTGGGTCAGCTGAGGATTGGATTATTCTCTTTCAATACCTCCAGGACAAGCCAGGCCAAAGACTAAGAAAGAACGTGCCACTGGCCTGTCCATCTATATACATAATAGGAATAATCGAAGTCCAGCTCAGTGTGCAAGACACATAGATGGGATGGAGAATATTTCTCTGATTGCAAATTGTGAAAGTATTACTTCCACAGGAGAAGGATGTGTCCTGTGCTATTAGAATGGAGGAACATACAGGACCTCAGGAAAAGCTGCATTAGAGTTGAGTGAGGCTAGCATGCCACTCTCAGATTACTGAAAATCAACATTAAGGAATGTTGTCAGGCCAGCTTCATGGGTGTATGATCTGTATAGTAAGTCACACGAGGCCCATGCTTGGCTTACTGTCCTCTCACTTTCTTGTAGTTCTTAGTATTGTTTGAAAAAGAG